>NC_056734.1:55039804-55157304 GCF_019279795.1 Protopterus annectens
ATCAGGAAGGCTGAATGGGGTTCCTGAGATTGGTAGGGTGGTCTGTAACATGCTACCAGTTGTATAGCAGTTTTGCCTACGGTTAGTTGCACCTGGATGGTCTCTGAGGCTTCATGTGTTGCCACTAACCTGGAGGTGTGGGTGTCCTTGATGAATATGGACACTCCCCCTCCCTTTTTGGTTTGGCCCGAGTTTTGGGGCCGAAAAGCATGATACAAGTTATAGCCTGGTAGTGCTGGGGTGCTCTCAGGAGCCTTGAACCAGGTTTCAGTGACTGCACAGACATCGATGTTCTCCATACTGAGGAGTGCTTCGAGAGCCTGCATCTTGAGATTTAGACTTCTGGCATTGAGCAGCATTACCCTTAATTTTTTTCCATTTTTGTTTTCTAAGGAGGTGGGTTTGTCTTTTGAGCCTTGCCTAAAAAAGGCACTATGGAGGTGGCAAGAGCCTTAGCCAATATCCGGAAGCCCAGTGGTAACAGATGCAAGCTGTCCCTTGCGAAGCAGTGTGGCTTGTCCAGCATGTCATCCCAAGCAGACAGACATTGGATCCCCCTAGAATGACACCAGTAATTGAGCCAATTATTAAAGCTGATCATCTTATCTTTGTATTGTGGCATCATTCTTGGTGAGGGCAAGATGCTGCTCAGGGTCAGGGTCATACCAGCCTGGGCTACATAATCAGAGAGCTCCTCTATGTCTCTTTTCATGTAGTCCAGGGAGGTACGTCTCAGGTCATTCATGCCGGCATGGACAATGACGGAGTCATATTTGTACTTGCTTTGGAGTGACCTGAGTGTGTGTGTTATGTGGCGGATCCTAGCTCCCGATAGGCAGCTCACCGTTACCCTCTCCTTGTTCAGCCTGGTAAGCAGAACGTCAGTGTGTCTGACTATAGAGTCACCTATTACTAGTGTATCAGGCATAGTGTTTGGCCTTAAGGGCTGTGATTGTTTGACACACTGATTTATTGAAGTATGTGTTGCATGTGTTGTGATTTGAGTTGGTGGATTTTTGGGTGTCTGCTTTGGGAGCCTCTGTTGTTTTGGTAAGTTTTTTGTTAGAGCCTTTGAGTATGTCTTTATGTTATTATGTGTTTGGTTTTCAGTTGTGGTAGGTCTATGTGGGACTGGGTTTGCTGTGTGTGTGTGGTTACCTTCTCCTCCTGTCTGGTCTTGCCAGTCCTGAGTTGAGAGAGTTCAGCCTCCAGTTTGGCTATATAGTTGCATCTCTCACATGTATTTGTGTTTGTTGGGAGGAGGAGAGGGTTGTCTGTGTACATGAGACACTTGTAGCATTGTCTCAAGATTCCCAGATTAACCAGCTGAACCGGAGAGGATGCTAGTAATCTACCACTCGACATGCTAGAATATTATAAGGGAGTGCTGTACCTTTAAGGGAAGTGGGTACTCGCAGGGGTGGTAGGTGGATGTAGTGCTTTCTTTAGTTTGAGAGTGTTTCTTAGAAGAGAGGTTTTGAGAACAAGTGCTAGGCTTATAATAAAGCAAGTAGACTGATTATTATAAGAGTAGAGCTTTCTTAAGGGAAAATTTGAAGAGCAGACTGGAACTTTAAAAAGAGCTAGAAATGGTCCAAAACAACCAATTACTACAAGCTCTTGTGCTGAGGTCACTCCTTCAGGGACAGATAGGCTGCTCAAGGCTCCCCTCCCCACTCCCACTGGTGAGCAAAGAAACTTCCTTGTATCCAAGTAAGGCAATGGACAACACAGGAACTACACCACAGCCCAGAATACAGCAAAGCCTGTATACTGGTCTAAACTAGTCGAGGAGAGGCGGGAAAACAATGATATTTTTTTTGTTTTTTTTTTTGTTTTTGAGATAGAAAGCACACAGAAATGCAGTAAACAGTAATAAATCAGTTACACAGGCTAGCACACTTTAGTGGGCAGCCTCAACAGTTACATTTAACAAACAAACAAACAAACTTTTGACCAATTTTCGACCAAATGTAACTTTAAGTGCATATAATATATAATGCAACAAACAGCTAAAAAAATAGTTTAAGCTTGTTTAAAGTAAGCAAGAGAAGGTATTTTAGGTAAAAAAACAGCAAAAAATACTTAAATCAGGAAAGTAGTCACTTTTCTCAGTTCTCTGCTGCTAGGACCACTCTGCAGGACCACGAGGAGCTGTTACTGTGTAGTATAGCCAGAAAAAAACGCTCAGAGGCGGATTTTAAACAGGGAACTTCAAAAGAGCTAGAAATGGTCCTATACTTTTACTAATTCTACACTTTATTACAATAACACCTCACATCTACTCCACTTCACATATTTATGTTATGTACTAGGTTATACCACTTCACACTGTAGATAGATTCAGTTCATATGTTTGGTTTGATTTTCCTGTGGTGAGGATTAGTTTGCTGATACCTCATTCATATATGTTGCTATGATGGCTTATTGGATAGCTAGTGTGACTATAATGTACAGGTTTATGAGTTCTAGCCTTGTAGAGGCATTTTATTTTATTGATGGGCTGAACATGGGCCGTTGGTTACAGAGGGATTAAAACACTTTAAAGCAGTTGTAAGTGGGTCTGCGCAACGGTAAGCACTGCTAACCTATGGTTACAGTTTCTTACACTCAGCTTCTACTTTGCTTAATCTGTGTAGGCAATGCTTACCCCTATGCAAATGCACTTAAACATGCTTACTAGTGCTTATATATGCTTACTACTGCTTATTTGTGCTTAAATCTGCTCACTAGTGCCTTATTCATTATGACACTGACACTTCACATGTACATTTAATGCAGTACTCTGGTTCATATTTAAATGTTATTATGTAGGTTATACAACAAAAAGATGTAAAAATATGTTCATATACAGATTTCACATGGAAAATGGTATGTGCTACAGTGGGACTCGAACCAGGAATGCCTGTTCATTGGAAGGAAGCTGTAACCACTACACTATTGCTGTGCTGCTTCATTTGCATATATATTCCTTGTTATCCTCTTCGGCCTTTTCAGATGTTTAACCGTAGCTAAGCGATGGGCACACCCGCGCACCTATGGTTAGCTGTACTCAGGGTTTTAAAAAAAAAAAATAAATTTATTTATTTTTATTTATTTAACATTTGTTGACCGGGAATGTCCGACTAGGTTCCACAGAGCCTGTTTTCAGTGTTGGCCCGGGGAGAAACGCTCCAGATGCATGTCTTTGGAATGTTAATTCAAAATTCAAACCATAAATGGGTTTCTTCGTTTTATTTATATGTACTGTTGCTGTTGAACACATGGGACTGGTGGTGGGGATATGCGGACACCTATGAGCAGTCTCGCTCATTTATTTCCAGTTTCTAACCAATAAACAGGAATAAAAACTTCCAAAACAAAAATGCACGAATCCCGGGCACTCCACAATGTACTGCCAAGTTGTATCCACACACGTAACGTAAATAGAACGGATGAAATAGTTTATTTTAAGTGTACGATAATAAAATCCACTTTTCTTCAAGAAAATAACTCAACTTCATCAGAAAAGTTAAATAGTAACCATTTTCAAATGCAGCTGCTTAAATAGATTTGAAACTAAATCACATGGGTGTTACATTTAACTAATCTGTGCTTAAAGGAGTATGCATACAGACATACATTTTACTAGCATTGCAACATTATTTAAACATAAACATTTAAATATTGATGTATATATTCATCACTCAACAACAACCATTATAAAATGTGAAATAAAGATGTAATAGTTAAGCTTTATACTTGTATATAATATGCTAAAAGGTTTGTCCTTCGCATTAGATGGCATTTATCTTACCCAGTTGCGATTACACCTATTCTACTAACATAGCCCACCAGACTTCCACTTAAATCTTAAGTACGTGGGCAAGTTGTCAGTAAAAGCATAAATAAACAATAAAAGGTAACTGATAAAAACTAAATAGTATGTATAAACTGAACAACAAAAATGCATATGTAAAAAGCATAATGATTGTTATTTATAAGTTATGATAAAACGTATATATACTATTTACCTATTCAAGATTGACATGAATAAAGCAGAAAGGTATTAATAGTAAAACCTATTAAAAAAATAGTGAAAAAAGTGAAAAAAATATATATATAAATATGTAATAACTAACGGCCCTATCAACCTTGAAATATTTAACACCTATTGGAATATATATTGTAACATTTATCGATTCCACAAGTCGTGGAAATCAACAAGACTTTTAAAAAATAATATGTATACGAACACAACCACTTATTAATATACCAAGGTGATAGAATAGTGAAGTGGTTAGTATGATAAACAATAATCAATGAAATAATAAGTAAGTAACTGATATGATAAGTGATATGGATAATATAGTAAATAATATGGATGGTGTAGTAAATAGTACTGTACCTGGTCTAGCCCACATAAACGACCCCTAAAGTGAGCACCTTATTATTCTTATGATTGACTCTTTTTACCTGGTTAAATTTTTTAGACGTAGGATACACATTATTGAACTCATTTTGTTTATACCTGGATACTGGCATGCACTGATTCTCAGTTGCCAGAGGAGTTCACTTCTTTCTAATTTTAATGACTCAGGTCCCCCTCTCCCATCACTCCTCAGTTGTTGAAGTACTCTAAATTTAAACTGATGATCTTTGTGTTCATTTATATGTCTTGCTAATGCGTTTTCTAATTTGTTCTTACTTATACAGTATATATGTTCATATATTCTCTCACCCAGCTTTCTATCAGTTTTACCTGTATAGGAAGCTGGGCATACCACACATTTAGCTAAATAGACAACCTGCTTGCTACTACAATTGAATCTACCAATAGTGTGAAATTTTGTATTACCTATTGTGAAGTTTGACCCCATGTCTATATATTTACAAAGCCGGCACATACTGCATTTGTACATGCCATCCCTGTTGTTAGATGATTTAATGTTAGTCTCCAAAATTGACTTCAAATTAGTACCCCGTTTGTAAACTACTCTAAGTAGTGTTGGAAATAATGATCTAAAGTGACCATCTCTCATAAGGATATCCCAGTTTTTCTGGATGATGCTTACTATCTCCCGAGAATCTAAATTGAAAGTACAAATAAAGCTGTAAGGACTAAATGAATGTTTCTCTATTCTTACCCAGGATCTATGTATAGAACTGTTGTTCAGTATTGGAGTGTATACGCCAGTTGTCTTTTTGTATTGAACTTCTTTTATAAGTTCATACACCAGGGTAGGTGGATATCCCCTCTGTGTAAAAAAGGATTGCAGTAGTTTACATTCATCCTCAAAATCGATATCTTTAGAAATCATCCTAGCAGCTCTGACCAGTTGTCCCTTCACTGCAGAATTTTTCTGGTGTGAAGGATTACAACTGGTATAGTTTAGGAACATGTTGGAGTAGGTATCTTTTCGGTAAATCCTGGACCAACTTTCTAAGATTTACGTTTAACTACAGTAAAGACAATATAGCATACCTGGATGTAGAGCTTAGTAAGGACTATCAGGAAAGGATGTATGTATCCAGGATTTACCGAAAAGATACCTACTCCAACATGTTCCTACACTATACCAGTTGTCATCCTTCACACCAGAAAAAATCTGTAGTGAAGGGACAACTGGTCAGAGCTGCTAGGATGATTTCTAAAG
This sequence comes from Protopterus annectens, assembly GCF_019279795.1. Lineage (NCBI taxonomy): Eukaryota > Metazoa > Chordata > Ceratodontiformes > Protopteridae > Protopterus > Protopterus annectens. The sequence goes on from NC_056734.1 coordinate 55,045,441, forward strand.
ATATCGATTTTGAGGATGAATGTAAACTACTGCGATATTTTTTTACACAGAGGGGATATCCACCTACCCTGGTGTATGAACTTATAAAAGAAGTTCAATACAAAAGGACAACTGGCGTATACACTCCAATACTGAACAACAGTTCTATACTTAGATCCTGGGTAAGAATAGAGAAACAATCATTTAGTCCTTACAGCTTTATTTGTACTTTCAATTTAGATTCTCGGGAGATAGTAAGCATCATCCAGAAAAACTGGGATATCCTTATGAGAGATGGTCACTTTAGATCATTATTTCCATCACTACCTAGAGTAGTTTACAAACGGGGTAGTAATTTGAAGTCAATTTTGGAAACTAACATTAAATCATCTAACAACAGGGATGGCATGTACAAATGCAGTATGTGCCGGCTTTGTAGATATATAGACACGGGGTCAAACTTCACAATAGGTAATACAAAATTTTACACTGTTGGTAGATTCAATTGTAGTAGCAAACAGGTTGTCTTTATTTAGCTAAATGCGTGGTATGCCCAGTTTTCTATATAGGTAAAACTGATAGACAGCTGGGTGAGAGAATATACGAACATATATACTGTGTAAGTAAGAACAAATTAGAAAACACATCAGCAAGACATATAAATGAACACAAAGGTCATCAGTTTAAATTTAGAGTACTTCAACAACTGAGGAGTGATGGGAGAGGGGGACCTGAGTCATTAAAATTAGAAAGAAGTGAACTCCTCTGGCAACTGAGAGTCAATGCATGCCAGTATCCAGGTATAAATGAAATGAGTTCAATAATGTGTATCCTACGTCTAAAAAAATTTAACCAGGTAAAAAGAGTCAATCATAAGAATAATAAGGTGCTCACTTTAGAGGTCATTTATGTAGGCTAGACCAGGTACAGTACTATTTACTACACCATCCATATTATTTACTATATTATCCATATCACTTATCATATCAGTTACTTACTTATTATTTCATTGATTATTGTTTATCATCCTAACCACTTCACTATTCTATCACCTTGGTATATTAATAAGTGGTTGTGTTCATATACATATTATTTTTTAAAAGTCTTGTTGATTTCCACGACTTGCTGTGGAATCGATAAATGTTACAATATATATTCCAATAGGTGTTAAATATTTCAAGGTTGATAGGGCCGTTAGTTATTACATATTTGTATATATTGTTTTCATTTTTTTCACTATTTTTTGAATAGGTTTTACTATTAATACCTTTCTGCTTTATTCATGTCGATCTTGAATAGGTAAATAGTATATATACATTTTATCATAACTTATAAATAACAATCATTATGCTTTTTACATATGTATTTTTGTTGTTCAGTTTATACATACAATTTAGTTTTTATCAGTTACCTTTTATTGTTTATTATTCTTTTACTGACAACTTGCCCATGTACTTAAGATTTAAGTGGAAGTCTGGTGGGCTATGTTAGTAGAATAGGTGTAATCGCAACTGGATAAGATAAATGCCATCTAATGAGAAGGACAACACTTTTAGCATATTATATACAAGTATAAAGATTAACTTTTAAATCTTTATTTTACATTTTATAATGGTTGTTGTTGAGTGATGAATATATACATCAATATTTAAATGTTTATGTTTAAATAATGTTGCAATGCTAGTAAAATATATGTCCGTATACATACTCCTTTAAGCACTGGTTAGTTAAATGTAACACCCATGTGATTTAGTTTGAAATCTATTTAAGCAGCTGCATTTGAAAATGGTTACTATTTAACTTTTCTGATGTAGTTCAGTTATTTTCTTGATGAAAAGTGGATTTTATTATTGTACACTTAAAATAAACTATTTCATCCGTTCTATTTACGTTACATGTGTGGATACAACTTGGCAGTATATTGTGGAGTGCCCAGGATTTGTGCATTTTTATTTCCAGTTTCTGCTGTTTTACTTTGCAGAGGTGTTTTTTTTCTGAGTGCTCTGCTCTCGTCCACGCTCCGTGTAGGATTTTTAGCTCAGGTAGCACGCCTGCATTAATATGCATGGTACACTGTCCTCCTCCTCTTAAACTGCCGCTTCCGTGCAGAACTAGATTAGTCCCGCATGGAAGATTAGTAAATCCGGGGATAAATCTGTGCCACATTTTGTAGATTTTGCAATTTCTGACTTGGGGGGGCTTGTGCTTCTGATTTTTTTTTTTTCACTTTTTATGATTTCTGTGATAGTTTTGCTGTTTTAGGTGACTTTTAAAGAGTGTGTCAGTTTGTTAGGTTTTGAGTTTGTTGGAAAATAAATTGTAAAGTCTAAGTGATCTGTAGGAATTTTCTCCTATGTGATAGAACAGATTTAATGCACAGGCAGCTAGAATTGTTGATCTCCCAATGTTCTTTTCACATTTTATAACGAGGCCAATATAGTGATGTTTTGTATAATTACAAACACAGACAAAATTGTTTATTTATTCTTTGATTCAAGGCCGATACAAGACTGTCCTTATTCTTTGGATGTCCAAGCCTGATATGAATTATAATGGCCCTGAGGTGGGATAATTCATGATAGGGAATTCTGATTTGTCAAAATGTGACCTAGAACAGTGAGTAAAGTATCTTCAGTGGGGAGGAACAAGGGAGGTGCTTGTGATGTATGCTTTCTCAAAAGTAGACACTGAAATGATTAATAGTTTATGAAATGAAATGTGATGGTATGGTATTACCACCTAAGGCCTGTAATAATACTTAGGCATAAGAAGAAGCAAGTTCAATCAATAGGTACTTTAACAGTATGGTTTATGGATTACTAGAGATATGTTTTTAAATGAATAGGTGTGTATCTGAGTTAGCTCACAAGACTTGCAGTTACAATGCAGATACGACACATATTACATATATGGTAAGATAATATTTATATGCCACAAAACTGACTTAATCAAGTAAATGTGAGGAAAATATAAAGAGGGGTGATAGGTTAGTGATGTCTTACCAAGGGCCTCATTCCATTCATTCTGCCTAATGAGTGAAACAAGACTATAGAGACATCTGAAAGTGTGGCTATCTGTATGCAGAATAACATGATGGTTGGAAACAACAGAAAGAAAGTTGCAGTTAGTAGAATAAGGCTGGGAAATGTGAGAGAAAATTGTCTCCAGAAGTCTCCATCAAACCAAATACTTTCTATCAGAGAATTAACTAACCATCTACAAACTGTCTGATAAATACTACCAGGTACAGGTATGCCTTGAACTTCCTTGATATTTGAAATGCTAAATGTGTTTTATACAAATTGCTAACCATCCTACTCCTGGCAAATATAGCCTTCAGCTTGTCCTTACAAACATAGACCCTTCTTGCACACATCCATATATAACATCTTTTTAGTTAAATCAGACCATAAATCAGTGATCTTTTCCTTCAAAACAGGTGATTGTTTCCATCCAAATAACTTTTTGTTTAGGAATTTCTCAGACGTGAACATTATTAAATTGCTTGATGTGACCTACATTATTTCCAGTGTAATCCTCCTCTTATTCAATCCATTGCTAATGCCACTACCTATGGTCTGATTTCTACACCCAGTTAAATAGTTGTATCGATAAAATGATCTCTATCCACACCACATACAATAAGAAATTTATATGCATTCCACTATGGTGAAAATAGCTGTATAAATAAAATACATAACAAGGGAAAATAATTGATTAATGCTTATAAGTAATCTCACTGTACCTACCTTAGGAAGTAAACTTAAGCAAATTAGTAAAGAGCTTAAAGTTGAATATGAAGCAAAGCATAACTATAAATATTTATTTAACTATGTCAAGAAGTTAAGAACTAACACTCAGCAATGTTCAGAACTAGTCCACAATAATTTCTGCTTATGCTGGTCTAAAGGAAATAGCTAATAACTTAAGTGAGAAATTTAGTGCAATTTTTACTCCACTCACAGTTACAACTATTCCAGAGATTTCTACACTCCCACCCACCCCATAAATGCTATGGAATAAGTTCTTTCATAATTCTCAAAAGTTAAGAATTTCTAATCCACCGGTCCTGACAGTGTACCTGGTTGTTGGTTATTAATACCAAATATGCCCCATCTGAACCTTTAATTAACCTCTTTAATCTGAGCCTCTTCACTGGCCACATTCCAAAGTCTTTGAAAACAACTATTGTAACATTGTGCAAGGATGGCCCAACCACAGACCTTGCTAACTAAAGACCTATTACTCTCACTAGCCTCATATATAAAGGTATGGAATGTATTTTCTCAGACCTATTTAATGTGGACATTGAAAATCTCTTAAATTCAAACTCTCATTAATTCATCTATTTCAAAGGAAGAGCCTGACTCTTTAACTGTATTAATTTCTTTACAAAATAATCAAAATAATGAATAGCAGTTATGCAGTTATGCATACATATAATATATTTACTCTTGGCCAGGACCTATGGCTGTATTCTCCATGCAGGCATTATTGATAGACATGTAAATCTGAATATAAATTCATATATTGTGTGCTGAATAGTTAGCTGTCTTTTCTTTTTCTGACAGAATGTATATTTCATTTTGGTAGACAAAAAATTTCCACATCATAACATTTAGGCATCACATCCCTTAATTCATTCACGGTTATAAGGAATCTAGTCACTCTTGTTGATAATTCCACATCATTCGGCCATCCTATATCTGCTGACATTTAGGAAGCCTTCCATATGGCTCATCTGCTTTCCAAAGGCATTGCATCTAGACTCAAAGAAGTCTTAACTCCCCTGTAATCTTCTCTCATCAGTCCCTCTTTTGGCATGTATTTGTCTAAAACTCAACATGAAAGATTCTTAACTAAAAAAGACTGAATGTCTCAAGAACCTCAGATATCCAGATAGTCTGGCAGCCCTGTCTGTCTCTTTGTCTTTCTCTCATTCTCTCTCTCTCTCTTTCTGTCTCTGACATCCTTTCAGTCTTTCTCTTTGTGCATTTGGTCTCTTAGAGACTCTACGGTGCCAGTCTCATTCTATCATTTTGAGCTATGAATGATTACACTTTCATTGACCTATTCTTCATAGACAAAAAGGTTCCCCAAATACCCAGTTAAAGGAATTAAACCTCACTCAACTGTTAAATAAAGTATGTTTGCATTTTCAGTTCATATTCTATAGGTTCATATGCTCATAGGCAGGCTGCCCTTGTGGGCCATTTTAAGCCTAGCCACATTCAATTTTGTTGCGAGAATTAACCTATCCCATTTGGTATTAGATTGGCCTTACCCATCACTTGATTGATAGTTACATATTATCCCTAATGAGATTAACTAGGATCATACCACAGATAATTTGAAGGTGCCCATGCATGTGATGTTCATTCTATCTGTCTGTCTATCTATCTATCTATCGATCTATCTATCTATCTATCTATCTATCTATTTCTAATGTGCACTGCACCTATGTTCATAGATTCATAGGTTGGTACTAGGCTATCAGTCCTAGGGCCTGTACAAACCTAGCCATAACAATTCCCTGGATATTTCTTCCCACAATATTTACTACCCTGGACCCCTGTCTAGCTTGGCAACTGACATGATCCCCAGAGTGAATTTCCTATTTCCCATCCAATCGTCAAGGTTCCTTTTGAAGAGGGCCAAGGAGGCGCTCTGCTTGACATATATGGGCAGTCTATTCCAGAGTATGGGGAGTCTCTGGGTCAGGAACCTATCCCTCCAGCATGTTTTGTTCATTGTGATGACAAGGTTTAGATCCCTGGAGCGTGAGGCTCTGAGGGATTGGGATTTCTTTAAACGGAGCATGTCCAACAGCTCAGGGTTTGACATGGCCTTGTATGTTAAGCAGAGATCGCCTCTGAGTAGACGATATGCTGCAGAGTATAGCAGGAGTTTTTTTAGATGGTCAGCAGAGGGCATCTGCTTTAGGCCTGTGATTCTTTTAGTGAGGTATTTCTGTGGCCTTTCCAGCTGTTGCAGATGTCTTGTGAGGTACATACCAAATGGGGCATTGTACTCTATAATGGGTCTAATGAGGGATGAGTACAGTGGGACAACGACCTCCTTTTTTCTGGATGAAAACCCCTTAGTGATGAGGTGTGCCACATAGAAGGATTTCCTGACTGTTGTGGCGATGTGGTTATCGAAGGTGAAACCACTGCCCACCTGTGTCCTTATGTCTCTCATCACACTTTGGGTGTTTAGTGTACTGCCATCTATGTGGTAATTCATGGGTACATGTTTTTTCCCAAAGGAGATAACTATACATTTCTTGCTATTAAGCTTGAGCCCATGGCTCTGTCACCAAGCATCTGTTTCTGTAAGGCCCTTTTGTAGAATATCCACATCATTTGGGGATTCAATAATGGTTCCCAGTTTGCAGTCATCTGCAAACTTTGTTAGCCAGAGTCCCTTAGTGTTGGCCTGTACTTCAGAGAAGTAGATGCCAAACAAGAGCGGTCCCAGGACTGAACACTGAGGTACTCCACTTGTCACTTGTCTGGAGCTGGATTTGGAGTCGGCTACTTTTAGAGACTGGGTTCTGTCAGTAAGCCAGTTGGCAACCCATCGAGTGATGTAGGGATTTATGCCCAGCTTAGTAAGGATTCCAGAGTGGGGGATGGTGCTGAAGGCCTTGGCAAGGTCCAGATAGGCTGTGTGGACTACCTTACCCTAATCCATAGCTCTGGAGACTGATTTGAAGAAGTCAATCAGGTTCGGGAGACAAGATCAGCCCTTCACGAACCCAAACTGGGTGGGGTCCAGTGTTTGATGGTTAACAATGTCTTTATTTATAAGTTCCATGATAATGCATTTCATGCCCTTCCAGTTCAGGCTCATCAGACTGATGGGACTATAGTTCCCAGGATCCAAGGTGGATCCCCCCTTGTGGAGTGGGATAACTGTAGCTGTGTGCCACTCAGTGGGCACGAAGCCTGAGGTGAGGCTATGATTAAATATGACACTTAGGTGAGGTGCCAGTTCATTTTATAGTTCATGTAGTACACAGCCTGGGATGTCATCTGGTCCCATGGATGCTGTATTCTTAGCTTTGGAGAGTATGGTTTCTACCTGTGTGGCTGTGATTACCAGAATTTGGCAATCTTTTAGTATTGAGATGGGCCCTTTATGGGGTGAGAGGGAGGTGAAGTCGGCACTAAATCAATCTGCCAAAATATTGGCAATATCCTTGGGATCAGTATATTTAATGCCATTCTGTTGTAGCTCAGAGCAGATCTGAGCATTGCCATTTAGATTCTTGGCATAACTATAGAATGCCTTGTGGTTGTCTTTGGAATCTTTGGCAATTTTATTTTCGTAATTAGCTTTGGAGGATTTTTTAAGGGATCTCAGCTTCTTACTGAGGCTGGTAAGGGAGTTTTTTGCATCCTGGGATTTTCCTCTTTTCTGCAACAGTTTCTTCCTTTTGTTGTATAGTTTGTTTATGGGAGGGGACCACCAGATTGGCTTCCTTTTTTTTGGAGGAGAGAATCTTGGTTCTATTTGGGATGGCACGATTCATGCACGAGTGGATGTGCTCGTACAGTGCCTCAGTGTAGGATTCAGCAGTCGAACTTTCAGATCCCATCTGCATGGGTGTCATGAAGTTTGTCACTTCTGACTTGAGTAGCATGAAGTTGGCTTTGGAGAGGTTTTTTTACGGAGGTTTCCTTACTGGGGGGTGGGGGTGGGGTGTGGATGTCAATGGTGATTTGCTTATGGTCAGACCTGAACAAGGAGGGGGTGACCACTGGTGTGGAGCATCTGTCTCCCATGTTGGTAATGACCAGATCTAGGATATTGGAGCCCCTGGTGGGACAATGAATTAGTTGATCCAGGGCGTTGGAATTTATGAATTCCAATAACCGGTGGGAAAAGGTGTTTCACCCAAGTAGTTTTCCCAGTTAATGGCAGTGTAGTTGAAATCACCCAGTATTAGGGAGTTTGGTTGTATCTTAATATTTTCCAGTATGTTTAGAAAGGTGTAGTGAGAATCCTGGGGCATGGTGGGGGATCTGTAGCAAGCTACAATTTGGATTGCAGTCTTACCTAGTGTTAGCTGCACATGGAAGATTTCAGATGCACTGTGTTGGGCAACTAGTCTGGAGGTGTGAATATCCTTGGTGAATATGGACACTCCTCCACCTTTAGTGTTTCAGCCTTGGTTTGGTGGCCGAAAAGTATGGTAAGAGTTGTAGCCTGGTATTGCAGGGCTGCTCTCTGGAGCCTTGAACCAGGTCTCAGTTACTGCACAGATATCAATGTTCTCCATTTTTAGGAGTGCCTCGAGAGAGTGCATTTTGAGGTTTAGACTTCTAGCATTGAGTAGCATTACCTTCAGATTTTGCATGTATCTGTTACAGTGGTAGTTTTGTCCTTTGAACCTTGCCTACAAAAGGTACTATAGGGTGGCAAGAGCTCTAGCCACTAACCTGAATCCCAGGGGTGACAGGTGCAGACTATCTCTGGCAAAGCATCGTGGTTTGTTGATCATGTCATCCCAGGCAGACAGATACTGGAACCCCTTTGAATGACAGCAGAAGTTTGTAATAAATTTCTACTACATGTCAAACAAAGTAGCACTGTTGCCAACTTCAGGGTTAACCTAGATAACTGGATGGACAGCTAAAGTTCTCACCTGGTCCATTTTGTGTTCCCCTGCTTGAGACTAGAGGGAACATTTGAATATGGTTTATTGGCCAGGTTTGTAATGGTTTGTTTACTGACTACTTAAAGGCACTTATCTACAAATCTATGAGGCAAGGGTGCCAGTAAGCAGTGCTGAACACATTGTATCCATTGACCTCTGAGGTAGATAGGTGAAGGACACAGCATAAGAAAGGAACGACTGGAGGTAAATCTCAACCTCCTAAGTATTTCTGTGAGCTGGAATACAATGTAAACATCTGAAACTGTTAAAGAATCATTAAGTGGGTTAATTAACTGGGGAGTGAAGTACAGAATGAGCAACTATATAAGGAAATGAATAACATGTAGGAAGGCAAGGCAGATAGCATGGCTAAAGAAAAAGGGAACTGACTGAGGAATAACGAGAAGGCATATGTGTGGTGAATGCCTGAATTGCCCAATGGTGGGTTGGGAGGGTGGCCTAATGGTTAAGGTGTCTGCCTTACAAACACAAGGTGCAGGGTTTGAGTCTCACAAGGGATAATTGGCTAGGCTTAAAATGCCTTGCAAGGGCAGTTAGCTTAGTACTAATCTATGAACTATGAATAATACAGTGAAGCACCAAAGAAACAAGTCGTTAGTCTTACCCGTCAGGAAAAAGCAGACCTAGAGACAGAATCGTCTAGGATAGTAATGAATTGGCATATGGAATGTTTCAGACACATAAGGGAAGTCAGCTTAAGAGTGTCTGCCTTACAAACACAAGGTGCAGGGTTTGAGTCTCACAAGGGATAATTGGCTAGGCTTAAAATGCCTTGCAAGGGCAGTTAGCTTAGTACTAATCTATGAACTATGAATAATACAGTGAAGCACCAAAGAAACAAGTCGTTAGTCTTACCCGTCAGGAAAAAGCAGACCTAGAGACAGAATCGTCTAGGATAGTAATGAATTGGCATATGGAATGTTTCAGACACATAAGGGAAGTCAGCTTAAGATTGGATTATTTAGCCATACTGGTGGTGGCAAGAGAAATGAAGGTGAAGAAGAAAAAGCCAAGATATGAATTAGTTCTTTAGCTCAGTATTAAGAAAAAAAAATGCAGTGTGCCTGCCATGAAGGGGAAGGAGATAAAGAGCAGAGACAGATGAGATAGCAAGGGAAGAGTAAGAGAAACGACTCAAGGACACATGGAATAATAAGCCCCTAGGTTTAGATAGATTACACAATAGTGCTGAGTGAACTGACCACTGCACTGTGTTAAATACTGACAAAACCTGTGTAGTCTCTTTTAATTTCTCCACATCTTTTGGGTGTCTAATATCATGACGGGAATAGATCCCATTCTCAAGTCAAAGTATAGTTAAAGTTCATGAAATTAGTATTGTTTCAACCTTTGATGTCAGCCAGAAGTGCTCTTTGCAGCACCTGCAGTGTGCCCAGTAATGACTCCTTCTGCAATCTGTATGGAGTTGTATGTATTGGTAACATATTTAAAAATGATTGTACATTCTTTTTTATAAGACCCATTGCTCCTACTACTATTGGAACTGTCTTGGTATCTTTCTTCCACATTGCTCTCGTTTCTGCCTGCAAATCCTTTAATTTTATGACTTTGTGTCTCTCTGTATTCAAGACACTGTAGTCACTGGGTGTAGCAATTTCATTGATCAATGCTTCTTTTATCTTCTTTTCATGGACCACAATATCTGTTTTTCCTCACATCTATTTGTTGAACTGTTGATAATGGGTGATCCAATGTGATATAAACTTCATCATTTTCTATGATGCTTTGTGGCTCATGTTTCCAGTGTTTTTCAGCTACTTCAGTACTATAATGTTTGCACAATCCGCAGTGCAACAGTCTTGCCACATTATTATGCCTTTTAGTATAGTGTCATTCTGTCACAAGCACCAACAAGGTGTGCAACTGTTTCCAATTCTGTTTTACAAAACCTACATTTGTCTGTTTCTCCCACATGTTCAATGCACTTTGTAAACCAACGTGTACATAGGCCACTGTCTTGGGGTGCCAATATTAACCTTTCATCTTTTAGTTTGAATTTTCCTCTCTTTAACCATTCCTGTTTTCAATCCTGATCAACATGAGGTTCTTCCAGGAGCTTTCTATACTTGCAACTATATTTATGCATTTTCCATATTTCTTGCCTTTTTATCTGATCCTTCACCTGATATTCGTTCTTTTGTTTTTGACACATTCTGTTGCTGCCTGATTTTATCTACTTCTGGTTTGATTTCCATTCCCATTGTGTACTCTGTGTGTTGGGAGTGCCATGTTGCCAGGTGACAGAAGCTGTAGATCAGAAATCCATTGACTAATCTACTGCATAGTTTTGTGATGGCAGTGGCCACGTTCATTATATTTGTGTCAGATATATCCTACAGTCCTGATATATTCACTGGTAAATTCAAGAGTAAGGTGCAACTAAAAGGGGAACATCCGGCATCAATTATAAACCAGATCAGGGTGCAGGATGGCTTGATAAGTTACAGCAGGGTTTAAACTAAAGGAAAAGTGTAATGTTCAAAACAAACAAACTCAAGGTTATGCATTTAAGTTCTTTGGCTTGATGTTTGACTTATAATGTTGCAGAATACATAAAGCTGGACAGAAGATGAACCAAATTAAAGTGTTATAATCTCTCCAAACAGATTCATGCTGTGTGGTAAGATATAGCACTAGGAGGGCACTCATGATGCTAATATACATTATTAGGTATGGGGACAGTAAGAATTCAGGTGTCATCCTCCAGTTATACAGCATTCAAATGGAACTCTGTGTTCTGTTCTAGGGTACCTGTACTAGAAAGAGGTCATAATGTCATCCAGGAGGTTGCAAAAGGATGTTGACATTAAGGAGAATGTTAGGTACAGTGTATGAAGAGAGGTCTACAACAGTGGGAATATACACAGTGAACAATTGAAAGTAAAGGAATGTAAAGATATAGGATGTTATCTGTGTGACAGGTTGATGGAGCATGAATGAAGAAAAAGGATGGAAATGCAAGAAGAGTCCAGATGTAGCAACTAGTATAAAACAGAGTTGAATGACATCAGAAAGTGTTATTCTATCGAGAGAATGATGGCTTTGTAAATAAACTGCAAATTACTACTTTAATTACAGACATTGCTAATTATTTCATTGCTGAGTTGATAATAACGTACACCTACATCCTTTTTGTTCATGGCAGTACTGATTATGAAAATGACAATACCTAGCCATAGCAATTACAATGCCTCTGTACTCACCTCTGAAGGGTAGCTTCCTACCCAACAAAACAAATGAAATAGTACAATGAATGCATCCTGCTTACACTTAAGGACAAAATAAGAACAAAGCAATGTAGCTAAAATCTAAAAGTAAACAGAATAACTTGGCAATCAGTTACTGCAATAACATCTGCATAACAAACAACTGGATAAGTGCTTTACAATCTTCATTACCCTAAATGAGAAAAACATCTATGGCAAATATTAAAGACAATTAAAAAAAAGAGAAAATATGTCAACTAATTTCAAGCTATTAACTGATGCTCCTGTATATTTTATCTTCAATTTTATTTAAATCATAGATAGCAGCAATGCTGTTCAGAGTTATAAGTAGGTGAATGATGCCATAAACAATACTCCCCTCCAAATAGAACCTTTTAAAACCATAGGTGAGGACCATTCAAACACTTGTACCAAACTTGAACTTGAAGAAGGAAAAATGGTCTCCTGTTTGCTCTCTTTATATACTGCAGTAATTTTAATTTATAGAGCGTACCCAAATAGGTGCATATTTGCTACACTGTATGAATGAAGGTCATGTTCCTTTTAAATAACGACTCCCTTTACTTTAAAGCAGAAGTCAGTGTGTGAACATAGCAAACAGATATATGTATATATAAATAACTCTTAGCTGTCTTCCATCATCAATTGTCATTTAAGCAGCTGTGACCATGGAACAGCATCTGTCTGAATCCTTTCTAAGAATATTTATACTTGTCATATGTGATAATTTAATAAAGATGTTTCTCAAGTCCTCTTCAGTAAATACAATACAACAAATGATGCTGACGATCTTTATTAAAATTCCATAAACATAACTGATTGATCAATAATTTAGTTTATTAATCACAGCATAACTATCCATGTAACTGTTAACTAGGGCACCGTGACCCTGCTCATCATTACCAAATAAGCAGCAGCCTTACCTCTGCTCACCTATTTACTTATCAAGCAGTGTCAAATCACTCACTTTCATTTCCCAACTCATTGAACCTCCAACACTGAGGGGAAATAGAAGAGGAACAATCCTGTTCCCCTTCTCCTCCTACATGAACTTATAAAATAACCACACAACCCCAATATTCCAAAAACAGGGAGGTAGAGCGGTTAGCAACTTCACGCCAAAATGTGATTCCTTCCCAAGATACACTTGCATAAAACCCATTAAGCCCCTCCTTAAACATACCTCACTTTCTGCTACTCAACCTACATTCCCATGTAATCCTTTCATCCCCCCAACTAGCTTTCTTCCCCAACCCACTTGAATCCCATTACTATTTCTCCTAACCCCAACCCGAAGATGTCCCTGGACAAATTGATTTGTTACCAAACCTCATTTGTCCCGGTCCCCGTTAATAGACACATTACACCAAATGACGTTTGTCAAAGGTAAAAACTTCAAAGACCAATACACGTAAGGTTCAGATAAGGCACATTTAATAACTTGCTGCAAGAAGACAAAAACATGCAAATACAGGATTTTGCCTAACTACTAACAGGAAGTATGCTGTTCTTATACTGTTCTACAAGACATTGCCTTCTGTGGTTGACGTAATCAAACACAACTTTCAGTATTGTTCTACAGCAGATGTTACTCAGATTTTCTGCTGACATGACTGGATTTATGAAAAACATTTTGAGAAAAATAACCTGGCCTTGGTGGGCTCTAGCCCATTACAAGCTTCTATTGTGTAGTTCTAATACATGTGTTACATTTCAAGGTACTTTTCTAGCTCAGGCACAAGCAAATGCTGATTGCAGTTCATATTTTCAAGCAGTCTTTGTTCTAATTATCTATAGCTTCTGCAGCTGTGTATTTTCTCACAGCACAAGCGGAACTCCTTGTCTAAGTCTTATAACATTAATACATCTATTCATTATTTTCCTGACACAAACAGAAATTATCTGCTTCCCTGTAAATTTCCAAAGCATAAGCAAAGATTATAGCTGCGTATATTTCATGACAATACAAGGATAGAAAGCTTCTGCAATTTGTACAGATTTTATGCAGTGTGAAATAGTATAAATGTGTTAACCCTTTTCAAGCCTTAAATGCACTAAGCATATTACTAATACATATTTTTCTGACATTTCCCCCCCTTTTAATACTTTTATTCTACTTTCAAAATAAGCATAAACAGTTTCTTTCTTCTCCTAACCTCTTCCTACTCAGGATTTGAAGTTAAGAGAGTCATTCAGTTTAAACTTATGAAAGCATTTCAGTTTTTCAATAGTTCTTCAAACTCAGCACTTTGATATAAGGTTTCAGAAACTGACATGTCTATAACATTTTTAATCAGTCTTTTCATGCAGGGGATGCCACAGCAAACACACACTCCCAGTAGGATCATTCCTACACAAATAGCAATCAGAATGTTCATTAGGATAGTACCCCACCCCCCAAACCATTTCTGGAAAAAGTCCATCAGTGGGTTTGGTCCTGGTTTGGTCATGTCCGACACTTGCTGAATTACCTCAAGATGATTGTCTATCTCGTGTTTATGGTTAGGAATATACGAACTGCACTCCTCCTGGATTAAAGCACAAGTACCGCCTCTCACCGCTAGGGTGAAGTCGAGAGCCATGCGGTTTTGAAGCATTACAGTTCTCATGGCATTCAGTTCATCAGACACCAATTGGAAAGTGGAAAAAGTTGCATTGCTCATTACTTTGAGAAGTTTAGACAGTTTTCTCAGCTTCCAGATCGATTTCACTGTTCCATATGCTGGTGATATGCCTGCCCACGATATAACACTGTCAATCAAGTCCATGTGTGTCAGTTTATTGCCTATAGAATGATGTTTTCTCCAGCATGCATTGATTTGATCCACTGGATTTTCAGGTTTCTTGACAGGTTTATTGACGACCTCTTGGACATTCCAAAATTTTCCTTGAGGTAAGACTGCAGTGTGTCATATGGCTGGAACCAGGTAGCCCAAAAAAACAGCTGCCGGACCAATTCTCTGGTAACCACTTGTATGCTTTTCTACCACATACAAAATAACAATCCTCTACTTTAGTAGTAACTTTACTATGAATATACACTTGTCCTGCATGAAACATTTTTCTATCAATTATAGACAGTTGTTTATAGAGAACAGAATTATATTTTACTTCATCAATTGTTTTGTGCATCAATTCAAGAAATGAATCATAGTTTTTATTACAATAAGAACCTGCATTGTTAGCTTTAGTGTAACATTTATAAGGAACAGTCACATTGCAATTGCTCCAACCCACCTGAACAGTATCATTTTTATAAATACACACAGTTCCCTTTTGTGGAACAGACAAGTGCAATGCTATTTTATCTTGTGATGTAATGGTTGAGGTATAATAAATCAAGTTTTCCCAGGTCTCGTTGACCCCTATGGGGACTGCAGTCATTAATAATCCCCTGTATGCTGTTGGCAAAGCTGTGCAAATCCAGCAATTCGAAACATTGAAAGTCTCAGCATACTCATATTTAATTGCCTGGTAAGTGTTGAAGTTTGGTTACCAGTTTATGAGTAACACTTCACGTTTATTCAGTTCAGTTTGTGTGGCTGGAAAAAGGAATAGCCACAACAAAAAGATTATTGTCACTAGTACAGTTAACAGGATGATTATACAATACTTCTGAGGAAATGGTTGTTCTGCATTCCTGTTTTTTCTGGATTCTATCATTTTTGCTCTTGACATGTGACAAGATTTTTGTCCCTTTCAAAGTATTTAACTAGTTTGCAGTGTGTCAGGTGGATCCACGAGGCACGCTCTGCGATCTTGACTGCAGTGGGTGTCGACAGAAGCACTTGATATGGACCTTCCTACTTTGGTGACGTCTAATTCTTCTTTTTTATTGTCTTCACCCAGATCCAGGTTCCTGGAGCCACTTCTGATGGTCTGGTTTGTTCTTTATCTGAAACAGAATTTGACTGCAACAGATGTTTATAATTCAACAAATTTCTCATATACTCTGCTAGTGTACAGTCGGCTTCCTGGTCTGTGGGCATGTGAGGTTTCCACTGAGGTATATAATAAGCCCTTCCAAATAGTTTTTCAAAAGGAGTCAATCCTTTTGCATTCGGAACAGTTCTCATGCTCAACAATGCCAGGGGCAGACAGTACACCCAATTTCTCCCTGCTTCTACTATCAACTTTCTTAGCTTACTCTTTAAAATCCCATTATGCCTCTCAACTAGCCCTGCAGATTGCGGATGATATGCACAATGATTTTTTAAAGAAATACCAAAATGTTTACTTAACTGCTGTATGGTTTGGTTTACAAAGTGTGTACCGTTGTCACTGTAGATCCTTTCCAGAATGCCGAATCTAGGGATGATTTCTTTAACTAGGATTTTTGCAACTGTAGCCGCATCTGGATTTTTGGTCGGAAAGGCTTCCACCCATCTGGAAAACATATCTACAATGACAGGAAAATACTTCTTATTTTCACATTTGTTCAATTCTATGAAATCTATACAGATAGTATGAAACGGATATGGTGGTGAAGGGAAACTCCCTTGCTTGGGCTTTAACACCCCTTGTGCATGATGTTTGTTACAAATATGGCACATCAAACAAAGTTTTTTAGAGTAGTTTAAGAATCCATATGTCGTGAATACTCGGTTCACCAGCTGTACCATCCCCCCTGTTGAGACATGGCATTGCCCATGGCTCAACAAAGCTGCATATCTAAACAAATTAGATGGTAATATCAGTTTCCCTTCTTTAGAGATGTAAAGCCCCTTTTTGAGAATTGCTCCTCGTCTTACCCATCTTTGTTTTTCAGCCTGCGTAGTAAGTGTCTGCATTGTCTTTAACATTTCTAAGTCTAAAATCTCAGAGGGTTGTAATTCTTCATTCAAAAGAAATACTTCTGAAGCTGCCTGTTTTGCAGCTGTATCAGCTCTTGCATTACCTTTTGAAATTCTATCCTGTTGCTTGGTATGATCTGTGCATTTACAAATAGCTACTTTCTGAGGTAACTGAATAGATTCTAAAATATCTAAAATAAACTGTGCATGATTGATTGGTTTGCCAGTAGATGTTATCATTCCTCGATTTTTCCACTGTTGCACAAAAACATGTACAGTAGAAAAAGCGTACTGGCTGTCAGTAAAAATGTTCACACATTTACCCTTTGCTAAGGTACATGCCCGTGTTAAGGCAATCAATTCTGCTGCCTGTGCAGATAAGTTGTGTGGTAAGAGTTTCACTTCTATAATCTCATTATTAGAAACTACTGCATATCCTACTAGGTTCTGTCCTGCAGGACCCCTTTTGCATGAGCCATCCACGTAGTATGTCACCTCGGCATCATTCAAGGGAACATCCGTGAGATCTTTTCTAGGCAGTGTCTTTTGCTCAATTACCTGCAGGCAGCTGTGTGGTGTGCCATCTGCAGGGGTTGGGAGCAAGGTAGAAGGGTTCAAAGTCATGCATCATTCAATTGTCATATGAGGTTGGCTCAACAATATAGTCATACAGGAAAGATGCCTAACAGGGGGAAGATATGCTACCTTCTCTTGCAGTAAAATAATCGTGACTGCATGAGGCACTCTCAATGTGAGAGGGTGGAACAAAACTACTGAGGCCGAAGCCTGTACTGCCATTGCAGCTGCAACTACTGCTTTGCACACAGTGGGGTAAAGACCATGCCACTGGGTCTAGTTGTGATGAATAATAAGCAATAGGGCGTTGCTTGTCCCCATGCTGCTGTGTTAACACTGATGTCATATAACCTTGCTTACAATCTACAGTTTGGAAAAAACGTTTAGGATAGTTTGGTAATCCTAAAACTAATGAGGACGCTATTAACTGTTTCAATTTGCAGAAAGCAGATTCTGCTTCTTGTGTCCATTGTAACAAATCCTGTGCTGCCATAGGCTTTTTATATATCAGGTTAGTCAGCGGTGCAGATTCCAAGGCATAGTTTGAAATCCAGCTCCGGCAAAAATTAGTCGTACCCAGGAAGGACATAATTTCCTTCTTGGTAGTGGGTTTTGGCGCTTGCAAAATCGCTATTTTTCTGTCATCATCTAATGTCCTACCCTCTTTGGATATCACATATCCTAGGCATTTAACTTGTTTTTTCCAAAGCTGCAGTTTATTTTTGTTTACTTTATGTCCTTCACTGGCTAAAAATTGTAATAACGCTATGGTATCTTCATTGCAATCTTACTGGGTGGGGGCCACCAGCAGAATATCATCAACATAAAGTAAAATCTGACTGCCTCTTGGTGGGGTAAATCCCACCAAGTTGCTTGCCATTTCTTGTGAGAATATTGTCAGACTTTCACAATATCCCTGTGGTAGTCGCGTATATGTATTCCTTTTCCCCTGAAATGTGAATGCAAACCAATATTGGCTGTCAGGGTGTATCGGTATCAAAAAGAACGCATTGCTGATATCTACCACAGAAAAATATTTCTGTTGAGGTTTTAAATCATTCAACAGGGTGTGTGGGTCTGGCACTGTAGGTGCCCTTGGTATTACTGCGTCATTTACAGCTTGTAAATCTTGGACCATACGCCATTCTCCATTCACTTTCTTAACAGGAAATAAGGGTGTGTTACATGGTGAATCAGGAGATTCCACCAGCACCCCTTCCTTAAGTAAAGCTGTTATAATAGGTTTGATTCCTGCCTCAGCATCTTTTCTTAAGGGATACTGTCTTTTCTGTGCTCTAAATGCTGACTTTGGCGTGATAGTAACTGGTCCCACTGTACGAATAAGTCCTACATCTGACTTTCCTGTTGACCAAAGCGTTTCTGGTATATTCTGTAAGGCATTCTCTTCCTCTCTTAATAGGAGCACTAATCAGCTGCCCTTGCTAGACTGCAAGTGCACAGCTGGGTGGGTCTGAGTTATCCAATTCAACTTCTGCATTTGTATTCCCTGTTCTGACAGTTCTAACTCTGTCTGCTTTTCCCATCTCGTGACTTTTTTCCTAAGTCTAACCATTTTACATTCTTGTCCTTAGTTAAGCTAACGTGGTAATTGATTAGATTTATAGAGTGCAAAGAACTCCTGGGGCAATGAACAGCTGGCTACACTGTTCCCTTCCATGCCCCAGTACAGATTATGTAATATCAATCTGTTTGCACTATTTCTAAACAATTCTTGCTCATATTCCTTATCAGGTCCTAGTGTGTTACAATAATACAGAGTACAGTGCAACAAATGTTGTTTATCAATGTCAAGGGAGGGGAACTTGCTGATGGCTACATTCATCAACTCTTCGGTCACTGCCCCTGGACCAGTCATAACCAAGTCCTGGCTGTACCAATAGAACATTTCACCCTCCGATTGCACTGCAAAGGTATCAATTTGTCACTGTGCTTCCATACCCTGCATAGTCGGAACTATTGCTATACCAAATAGCTGCATAAGGTCTCTGCCCAAGAGGTTTACTGGGCATTTTGTGGAAACAACAATTTTACTTTTCTGGGTCAATCCTGAAACAGGATCAGTTATTGCAATATTATGGGAGAGGGGCTCCCGATACAGCTGTCCATTAGCTGCTTTCACTAGTATGTAATCAGTTGACTTTGAATTCTCTGGCAGTTTGGAGGGATGTATCAGGGTCCGTGATGCCCCTGAGTCACACAATAATTTGACCTCCCTCCCTTCTACCATGAGTGTAACTTCTGGTTTTGTGTCTGCTAAATAGAGCTCTAAGCTCAATAAAGCCAAATCCAATATTTCATTTTCTTCACTATCCGTGACTTCCTGCACTTCCTCTATTTCTTCTGTCACATCCTCTACTCCCTCTATCATATTCTCATTTGTCGTTTCTCTGCTATCCCCTTCTAGTGATTCCTGACTATCATATAGTCAGTCCTCACCCTCCTTGTCTTCTGTGGTTGCCTTCTTGTTTTTCTTGCAATCCCTTGCCAAGTGTCCCTTTTTTTCACATTTAAAACATTCACCCCTTTTCTTTCGCCCTTCAAAGTCCTCTGATCGCTGATCAAATTGCTTGTTTCCCTAGGCAAATCTCTTGCCCTTTTTCCCGGACTGTACTACATAAACTTCTGCTTCATCTTCTACAGAAAATACTTGGGATTTCCTTTTCTTTTTGCTATTAAAATGCCTCTCGGCATGCCTAACATATTCAAGTAATGACTGTAACCTGCTTGTACGATGATCTACCATGTGCTTTGTAATAAAACTGCTTATGGGTGCAATGCTGCCTTTCAAAAATGCATTTTTTAACTGCTGCTCATATCGGGAATCTTGTGTCTGATCTTCAGGAACCTGCATTCCACAATGGTTATTAAAATATTCTAACAGTCTGGTATAATATCTGTCAATAGTTTCACCTTCTTGTTGGATGCATTGATTAATGCAAGTCCAGTCTGCCCTAGGCTTCCATCTCTCAGAGATTCGGTCTGTAAGACCTTTCACTCTGTTGTCTAGCTCTATGCTGCTATGTGGGAGGGGTCTGAGCGCAGCAGCACGGGGATTCCAGTTGCTACTAATCATGTGCCAATCTGGTCCCATAATTTGTCTGACTACTTTTTCTACCTCTTCTCTGTTTAGATTATAACTTAGCCTCATTCCTTGTAAATCTTCTAAGAACTTTCTGAAATTAACTTTTGGATGGGGAATTCCCTCAGTGGCTTTCCGGATATCTTCCGGAGTCCAGGGTCTATACACTAGAATAGTTGGGTCCTGACCTTCTTGCCCTGCCTGAGGATTAGGTACTTCTATAAGTGGGCATATTTCTTCTTCACTCATAGATCGTGAGTTCCTCCCCATTTGATATAACTCAATGTCCCCTTTTGAGTTACCTGCCCATGTTCGAGACCTGGTCTTGATGGGATCTCTAATAAACAGTTTTGCTTTCGTAATGTCTCTATTTTCAGTGACAGCAGGATATCGTGGGAGTGGACTAACCTGTTCACATGCTTCATATTCTGGTAAAGGAGGCGGAGGGGCCGATGCTATTACTAAGTTATTGTCCTCCTTATCTAAAAACATTGCTTTTGATTTATTATTTTTTTGTTCCCTACGGTTTACCTCCTCAATCCACCTGTGTGCCTGAGGAATTCCTAATTGGCGTTGCTTTTTTACCCGACTTTTGGAACTGGTTTTAAGCTGTTTGACAAGTTTGATATGTGAGGATTTTTCTAATTTACCATCAAATTCATACTTATTAACCCATTTTGAATAGTATTTAATATTATCAGCACGCTGTGACTGCATGTATTTTGCGTCTTTGGTTAACGGCGGATTTTGGGGTCTTTTTGTGCAATTATTACCCATTTTGTTCTACCCATTTTAATTGTTACGTAACTCCTTATTTTTAATGTGGTACCATGGATTTTGTTATAGTCTCTTCAAAATGACTGCCTACCTACTCTGTTTTCCCTGATCTATGACAAGACAGTAATCTTTTCTGTCCCTGACTTGTAAAAAAAATACAGTCCTGACAAAAACAATACAAATCTAGTCCCTGATCTAAAAACAGAAAAAAGTAGATTCACCTTACCTGAGCCTTTGTGATTGATCACCTGGTTCACGAAAAACCCATCCTTCAGTCACAGATCAGAAAGTGCCTGGCCTCTTTTGTATGACAATTCAGCCGGAGTGCTTTTCAAATAAGAAGAACCGATGTGGTTTCTTCCCCGTACGGTTTCAAGCCACCTGGCCTGATTGATCCGAGGCGAAGTGAGTGTTTCCGGTCCGTAGGACCAGTCTGTCAAAGGAAAAAACTTCAAAGACCAATACACATAAGGTTCAGATAAGGCACATTTAATAACTTGCTGCAAGGAGACAAAAACATGCAGATACAGGATTTTGCCTAACTACTAACAGGAAGTATGCTATTATTATACTGTTCTACAAGACATTGCCTTCTGTGGTTGACGTAATCAAAACAACTTTCAGTATTGTTCTACAGCAGATGTTACTCAGATTTTCTGCTGACATGACTGGATTTATGAAAAACATTTTGAGAAAAACAACCTGGCCTTGGTGGGCTCTAGCCCGTTACAAGCTTCTGTTGTGTAGTTCTAATACATGTGTTACATTTCAAGGTACTTTTCTAGCTCAAGCACAAGCAAATGCTGATTGCAGTTCATATTTTCAATCAGTCTTTGTTCTAATTATCTATAGCTTCTGCAGCTGTGTATTTTCTCACAGCACAAGCGGAACTCCTTGTCTAAGTCTCATAACATTAATACATCTATCCATTATTTTCCTGACACAAGCAGAAATTATCTGCTTCCCTGTAAATTTCCAAAGCATAAGCAAAGATTATAGCTGTGCATATTTCATGACAATACAAGGTTAGAAAGCTTCTGCAATTCGTACAGATTTTATGCAGTGTGAAATAGAATAAATGTGTTAACCCTTTTCAAGCTTTAAATGCACTAAGCATATTACTAAGACATACACTAATACATATTTTTCTGACGTTTGATGACCTTTATTAAAATTCCATAAGCATAATTTATTAACCAATAATTTAATTTATTAATCACAGCATAAACATCCATATAACTGTTAACTAGGGCAACATGACCTCATTCTCCCTGACCAAATAAGCAGCATCCTTATCCCCTCTCACTTATTTACTTATCAAACAGCGTCTCATCACTCACTATCTTTTGCCACTTATTGACTTAAACATCCAACCAAATAAGCAGCATCCTTACCTCTGCACACTTATCATACTTATGAAGCAGCGTCCCACTACTCACTTCATTTACCATTTATTGTATTATACCTCCAACAAAATAAGCAGTGTCCTTACCTCCGCTCACTTATTATACTTATGAAGCAGCATCCCACTACTCACTTCATTTGCCATTTATTGTATAATACCTCGTACCTCTGCTCACTTATTATACTTATGAAGCAATGTCCCACTACTCACTTCATTTACCATTTATTGTATTATACCTCCAACCAAATAAGCAGCATCCTTACCTCCGCTCACTTATCATACTTATGAAGCAGCGTCCCACTACTCACTTCATTTACCATTTATTGTATTATACCTTCAACCAAATAAGCAGTGTCCTTACCTCCGCTCACTTACTTTAACTTATCAAGCAGTGTCCAATCGCTCACTTTCATTTCCCAACTCATTGAACCTCCAACATCAGAGGGGAAACAGAAGAGGGACAAGCCTGTCTCTCTTCTTTGCCAACCAGCCTGACCAGGCTGTTCCCCCCTCCTTCTTACGAAACTTTCAACAAAGCCTTCCAAAACAAACTGAACCACACATTAACAGTTGAAGCCAAACATCATTCGGTGTACTCCCTCCACTCTGAACCAAACTGGATCCTTGTCATCAATCTACAAAGTCCCTTCATATAAATACCCAAAGCAAACAGTTGCCTAAATGGTTGAATTAAACTGATGATCCTTCTCCGGTGCAGAAATACTACCCATTCCTTTGTATAACCCCTGTAAGAAACCTATATTCACTTATTCTGATACCCCTGATTGCTCTGTAAGTATTCCCAGGTCATCACCTGACAAATCTACCACCAAAACACTAAAGATCCAAACACCAATCTGAAACAAAGCAAGGCCAATTGCATGCCGCCCTACTTAGCCAGAGTGTCACTTTGCCACCCAAAGGCTATAATAATGACCAAAATGAAATTTATTATTCTAAAGATCAATATACTAGCAATCCACCCACTGTACCCCCGATCTATAAAGCAAAATGTCTAATGACCAGAATAGCATTGCTGACCAACAAACCACCCACTTTAATGACTCCTGTACCTCCATGAAGCCTATACCCCCCAGATTGTAACCCAATGAACCTGCATTTCCTCAACAACAACCCTTACAACAAACCTATGTTGTCAATAGCCACAATCTGCCAGTCTTACCACTATCAACTTACCCAAACCCTTCAAACATACAAACCAGCATCCAAGACTTAGTAAAGTCACATAACATAGTCACCTCTGCAACTATACTAATCAGAGCTAACTCCACCCTTGTCCCGAAGTATCACCCATAAAGCTTTTTATTTTTTTTCCATCTGATAAATCAAACAAACCATGGCATACATCCACTAGCAACTCCAAAAACACAATGCCTTGCTTAAATCTTCACACTCCTGTGCAAATGTACTATTTAATTTGTTTTGTTGGGTAGGGATACTGTTCCTCACACATCCACAAAACACACACATACCTTGCAATACTCTGCCAAATCCTTCTCCTAGCCTTAAAATGGTTCCAAATCACATATATCCTTCTGATTGCCTGCCCACTTGTGCCAAATCCAATGCATAACAGTGCTAAAGTCTCAAAGTAACACCAACCACTGAGCAACCCACTGGTGACTTCATCCCAATTGTGGACAACTCCAAACTCCTCATAAGCAGTCCCTTAGCTTGCTCTATCCTGTCCCTGACGTATTTCAGCCTCACTTGCCTCCACACTACTCCCAAACTGCACCAACTCTGACATGCCTTAATGACCATCTAATAAAGTAGGATTATCTGTGACCGCACTGAGTAGCACATCCAACCCAGCAGAATATATCACCTTTCAGTTCCCCTTCCTCTTGAGTCCAATTCCTTCAGGCCAATGACTGCTGTCCTCTCTGCGCTTCCCCATCTGTGACCTCAAAAGAGAAGGAGCCTGTAAATCCTCTGCCCACATACAAATCAAACTTCATAATGACAACC
Source organism: Protopterus annectens (assembly GCF_019279795.1). Lineage (NCBI taxonomy): Eukaryota > Metazoa > Chordata > Ceratodontiformes > Protopteridae > Protopterus > Protopterus annectens. Next base: position 55,069,997 of record NC_056734.1, read on the forward strand.
TTCCCTATCTGCCAAAAGTTCATATTCCCCAAACCTCTACATCTAAAAAATCTCTAACACATTCAGTGTTAGCAATTTAACTGATATCAATAGTAAATAGAACCAAATCATTATTTCTTAACAGGCCTATTCTATAATTAAAATTATCACACTTTAAGCATTCTATGAGCATAAAAGTAAACACTGTCAGTGAGCCATTGGAAAGTGTTCCACTATTTACCCATATGTACCATATTATAAGTGGCAGTGTTCCTCAACATGGAGATGGGAAAAAGACACTCAGGGAAACGAAAATTAAACCATTCCATACTTCTGCTAACACAACAAATTACAGAGCCTCCAACACCATATGTGTTAAAAGGGAAGGCTCACTTAACATAGCCCCCCAACATTATCAAACTTACCACAAGTTCCACATGAGTAGTGTGCATTTAATTGCAGCACTTGCTGCCAGAGAAAACCACTATCTTCAGTCAACCACTCATTCTCTCAAAACAAACACATGCAGAGTCCTCTTTTACAATATCCATTTACTTACCAATTCAAATTGCTGAAAGGGTGGCATACTTAACATTATGCATGTCAAACACCCTTTGCCTGCAAACTTCAAAGGAACAATTAGCGCAAACTGGTGCAAATAACCATAATTGCGACCATGAGGGTGCCTGAATGCAACCACTCTTGAAAAATCAACAAAAGAGATATTCACTAAACACTGACTCCCCACATCCCAGGAACTGCCTGCCCACACCACGTATGACACAGAAGCCCTCCCCCAATTTTAAGAGCCATGCCAAGGTTGAGACCAAATCTGTACTCCCCAGGCTAACTCTTGCCTTGCCCTCAACCTCTCCTAGAAAGTGATGAAAAATGAAATACTCCAACCTTTTCTTCGGTCATTTAAGGTTAACTACCTTGCCAGGATGATACCAAGTGTTATGCTTACTAATTCAGCCACTGCACACCTACATGCTCTGTAACCCTCCCACCCAATGACCCTCATTCAAAGATGGAATAAAAACCTTGTTCCTTGTGTCTGCGAGTTAAATACACTCTGCTATGCCCCCCCTTAATGTCTACATTAAGCTGCCTATCAGATCTGGAACTCGAAATTGCAAACTTACCAAAGTTTAATGGGCATACCTCAATTATGAGATAAAATATGTCCATTCTGTCACATCTGAGCAGACTCAATGTCCACTCAGTGTAACTAGCAGTAAAAGTGCACACAAGACATACCTCTAACCCTCTTAGAGGAACAGCTGGAGAAAGCCATAATTAAAATTGGACCAAGGCCCAAAATAGGGACGATTTTTTTTATTTATTTTATTTTATATATATAATGCACCTACAACCTGGAACGTTGATAGATAACTGGCATAGCAGTAACATGAGTTATGTGAAGGGCAGAAAATCTGAAACTGTCTGCCATCATTCTACTCCGAGCTTTAATAATTTGCAAGTAATCTGCCTGATTACCACAATTTCATGAAAACAGAACAAAGTATAATGCCATACCTATACTTTGTGCACATACCCTACAACCCCCTAGAGCAAGAAATCCAGACAAAGCCACAAACTGAAATGGGACCAAGGCACACATGGACCACTTTTAAATATTTTTCCTAGAAACCCTGAAAGCTGTTTATGAAGTCAAGCCCTATTACAAATCAGTGGTTGTGGTAAAAAAAAAAAAAACTTACATTCAGTTGTCGGGACACAATCATGTAGCCACACTGTCCCATGCATATCATCCTTGTTCATCAACATCCAACACTACACTCCCAGCAGTGCCGTGCATGACTTGATACAGTAACCTTGCTCACAGGGACTGGGTACCTGCACTTAGATGGTGTTCTTCCTTGACTACCTAGTGTTAGTTGATCACAAGATAGCAATGAAGGTGTCCCACCCCATGCAATGAATGCACCCTCACATTAGTAGAGATTTCCTGAAGGTGATGTAGACTGAAAAGTAAATGTCTGTGATTATTTCAAATTCTAATGATTCATCACTAATCACCCACCCATAAAATCTGGACATTCTGTGAAAATCTGTGCAACTGTGAGATTCAGGCAAGGATGCGTAAGATTATTAAATATTTGCATGAGGCCATTGGATAACCTGGAAATGTGAATTATCTGTTAACTCTTCTTAAACCTCAGCTTTTTATTTGTTGCTTTACAGAAGTTACCTTATATATGGCACTTGCAATCCTAAATGTTTCAAAGGCCTTGGGGCATTTTACCTTCATATAAGGTGTATGAAAACAGCACCATACAATACTGTAAATCAAAAGAAAGGCAGCACTTAATAACTATTTGAGACTATGTTGTTTGGAGCTCTGTCTATTGTTTGAGAACTTAACATGTCTGTAAATGCATTCTATTTTCAGAATGTGCTTCCATTATACATAATCAGTTAGCTGATGAGGCTGTAGGGAAATGATAGCAAATAAATCCCTTCATACAAATTTCTCAGGAGTAGGCACTAATTAACTACTAGCCTGTCAATATACCAAAACAGTTATTCCCATAATAAGTATCTAGGTTGGTCTTCAACATATCTAAAGTAATGTGTATCTGGACATTGAGAGCTATGCCTGCCATAACCCTCACCCACAGCTGTTAATGCAGCCCAATGCATGCACACATGACAAGCAATCTTCATAGGCAACTCGCAACCTGCAAAACAGACACACTGTCTCAACCCTCCCCTGACAAAACCACAGCCACAGCAAAACTCCACTCCCACTACAACACTACCACCGAGAGACAGAAATTAAGACAAACTGTGTTCACTGGTCTCGGGCAACCCAGAAAGTTACCTCAACAGCAACATCCATGCACCATACATTCTTATAAACTTATGAAAGTGCTAAAACAGCAGTGCATGTGCCAGTATGCACTGCCTGAAAGACATGAAGACTGGAACTCAAGCAAACACTAGCTAGTGACTTCACTACTCAGAGCTTTTTTTTTTTGAAGACCTGAGCAAAATATGAGGCAAAAATCCCAGCTCTCCCTGAACTCCACTTTACAGCAATAAAGTAATTCTGAAACTGCAGAAAATGTCACAACTAAACTCTGATGAGCTGACATTGTAAAGCAATAACCCTCCTCCTTAATGGCAATATTAAGCCCTGATTGCCAACTAAAAAAAAATATCAAAAACCTCAGCAATTAAAGCACCTACTATTTCTTTTAGAGAATCCCTACCTACACCGAGCATATGCACTGCCCAACCATCATCAGAGTGTGCCTTGAGCCCGCGAAAGCACCTAAAATGCACAACAAATGGCCAGCACACAGCAGGAACTAAAAGGAACAGAACCCAACCACTGAGACCACAGTGCCTACCTAAACAGACAACCATGGCTCTACCAAAGAACTAAGCCACAATGTTCAGACCAGGAAAACTCTACTGATGAACCCACGCTCCTCCAACACCTGAACTCTGTACTCCGACCCTGCAACTTGCATGCTGGTTTACCACATGCCTTCAGCCACTTCATCTCAACCTCTTAGAGCTAGAAATTTGAACAAAGTCATAAAAGAAAAGCAGAACCAGGACCATAAACAGGGATAATTTTAAATGTTGTTCTTACAAACTTAGAAAGTCAGTAGAATAATGGATTTTGAATTAGCATGACTTTCCTGAAGGGTATATTTTATACTTTACTGAGTTGTCACTCAAATTAAAACTATGAAAGAAATCTGGTCCTTCAAAGACAATCTGTACTATTCAGATGGATGCTTCATCCCCAAGCCCCACCATCTACAACCAAAAAGGAGCTCCACGCAACTCAAACCACCCTACCTCACTCCTAACTTTCTGCTAACCCTGCAACAAATGCAACCGATTAATGACAGATAAATTGGAAAAAAGAAATAAATACTACTAAAACCATGTTAGCGAGTATTATCCACCTCTTCCATAGGCAACTATTCTACGACCTACCTGACCACACCAATACCTATAGGTTGTCTCAGATGCAGAACATGCCATAGCAAGTTCACACCAAAATGTGATTCCTTCCTCAGTTACACTTGCATAAAACACATTAAGCCCCTCCCTTACCTCACTTCCTCCCACTCAACCTACATTCCCATGTAACCCTTGAATCCCCCCCACTAGCTTTCTTCCCCTACCCTTTGAATCCCATTTCTCCTAACCCCAACCTGAAAATGTCCCTGGACAAATTGGTTTACCAAATCTCATTTCTTGTTTAAAAAAAGAAAGAATATTTATACTTGCAGCCAGCGAGTGAATGGCATCTCTTCAAAGACACCAGTTGTGACCCCCTGACTGCATGTACCACTCTGATGAATTAGTGTATATAAAGAAATTCTGATTTGTTCAACAAATTTCTTTTATAAATAGTTATTTAGCATAGTTGTCTTAAATGTATTTAATTCAGTAAGTATTTTCCATACTATGATAGAACCTAAAATACACAGATAATTGTTAGCAAGAATAATCTAGGCGCTATTATCTAGGAAAAGTAACACAGTACATGAATATTATTTATTTACTTTTATTATCCATATGACAAACTGGTCTCGGGATTTTTTAAGTTATGACCTGATCTACAAGGCAGTCTGAGCCATTGACAATATGAATAGATAAATTGTCATAAACACACGAATAGTAGTACAGATTATATTTTTAGGCAGAATATTTTATTTAAACAGGTCAGCAAATTTCCAATGTACTTTAGGGATCAATAAAGGGAATTATATGAATATGTCTTCATTTGTGCAATATATAGACTAGGGTGATTTGTACAAATTTGCTATTATTAATAATCTGCGTAAGGACTTAACAACCTGATCTACTTTGGGGTTTATTGCCATACTAGAGGAGTAATGTCATTTTTTATGTTGCTCTTATCGGACCAGTTACAAAATACTATACCCTATTCTTTTATAAATGTGGATGCTACCTGGTGCATTTGGAGATGGTATAAAGTTCCTCACAAAGACACCCAAAGGACTGGATGATTCATTTTATAATAAAAGTTTACAGCAATTTTGTCTAACTTCCTTGTATCTTATCACCTTTTGACAAGACCTGTGCCTAACATATACAGATGTAAAGGACTCTTTAGTACATGCACCCCTTTACTTAGCATACCTCCTGGTGGCCTGAACATATGATGCACTCAGCCTCAGTAAGATGTAATGCACGTTATGCTGTGAAATTCAACATCTTGTAGCTCAAAGACGTCTATACCTATGGAATAAACTCTCCCTCTTAATTAGACTCAGATCATCCAATCATACTACAAGAAGGAAATGGATAACTCCATAGACAGCCACAAGTTCCACAGTAAGATCGATAACATCAGACTCTTCAAAGTCCCATAGAATCTGAGCTTGTTCAGTAAACCTATTAGCCTCTTTAAGGACTGTAGAATCAGAAGAAGTGGCATTTAACATATATTCTATGTGATTTTATAGATTTTAGATACAGTGGTTATTCTTTTGTTGAACAGATATCTAATAGAGACTTTAAGATGGACAAGCGTTTATGAGGAGGTATATGGATAGTCATTGAGGATTCAGAACAGAGGGCTATTTAGGTAAATGTAAGGGATACTACAGAGCCATGATTGGAAGGAAGAGAAGTTGGATAGAGTTCTGGTATCCAGACAGGTGAAGGTTAAACAGAGCTGTACAAAGACTAATGTGAGGCAGCTTGATGAGGTATTTGAAGAATCATCAAGTGAAGATTGTTGCAAGTTATTTTCAAGAGTGTGAGCACTGCTTATGCTTGAGAAGAATGTTAATGCTGCACTCTAGAGGGATTATGTCTACAGAAATTAAAATGCTGAGGTTTGGTGTCTTAATGGCTTGATTTTAATGAAGAAGAGGAAAAATAATATTTATGTATTGTGATGACATTTGGCTGATGAGTCACTGTAGAGATATTAAACAAGTTCAAAGGAATATGGTGCACATAAGCAGAGGGGTCCCAAAAAGGGGGGTTGGTTTGTTTTTTTAGAGGTGTGCACTTGTCATACGAAAAGCTATTCTGTGGTAAGTTTGTAATTAGAAGAGGCAAATGTCAAGAAGTGGGCCAGGCCTGTTAAGACTGCAGATATATGGTGACTTTAATTCAGGCAGTCGCTCCAATTAATTTGAAGTGATATAGCCTTGCCAGGTTGTTCTGCAACACGAATGTGAATTTTCATGGCTACATTCACAGCAATAAGGATGATAATGTGGTCAGGGTATTTATACATATTATAATATAGCAAATGCTGCAGTATGAATTGAATGAGTTGTGTTAAGGATAATACATGTAATGGATGCATCTGCTTACTAAAGGCGCACAAGAGGCATGTGAAATCAGTACATTTGCTGTGGTTACTGAGATCAAAGCATAACTCTTTAGGTCTTTAAAAACATAATGGTAATATTTTTTTCACATGCTCATACCACCATCTTGAATTTCCTATATACGTCACCATCTGAAACTGGAGGAATGTCATGAACGTTTTGTTACAATCCAGGTTAGAATAATGAGAGTGTTATCCATTTTCTACCTGCCAGTATGCCACCCTTTCAAGATGTTGAGCATTACTAAACTAATAGGTAGATAACACATGAAATACTCTGTACTGTGTGCTTCATCGGGTTATCTTCTTTCCATTTGGATACAATGTTCATATCCACTCCATTTTGACCTCTGTCCTTATCTCAGCTAAGTTTCTTTTCTTCCTGCAGTATGTTCATATATTTGGATTATATCACAGGACTTCATAACCATTTAGAATGCTGGATCTAAAGAATAGTGACTGAATGTCTGAAAATCCAGATGTATATATACTAAGTCTGAGATTGCCATTTCTTGGAATATTCCATTTTCTCTGAGGTATGATGATCTCTGACTATATAAATATATATGTGTGCATGTGTATTTGGGGGGTGTGGGAGTACAGGGGTGCTTGCCCCCTGCAAAAAAACATTTAAAATAGAATAGCAGTCAACATTACAATAGGAATCTATGGATTCATTACTTGTGTGTCCACTTGCTAACAGTACACCTTCCTTCTTTTAGCAGACATTCTGTGAATCATGTTCTTACAGTCTATCAATTCACTTTACATATGAACTCTGCATATCCTTCATCTCATCTGTTTTACAGCAGTTTTTTTGTTTTCTAATTACTCACTTATTTCAATTTAAGGTCACAGGGGAGACAGAGCCTCTACCAGCACTCAAAGAGCATAGGGCACTGAAACCAATCATGAATGAAGTGCAGAGCAGTTATGGACTGTGTAAATATATTCACACACATGTCATGCATACTGACAGACAATTGTTTGAATTGTCTGCTCTCCTACTGCGCATCTTTGAGATGGAGGAGGAAGCTAGTGTGTCTTTTGAAAATCCATATAGGCACAGGGTGGGTGTGAAGACTCTACAAAGAAGGCATCCCCAGCAATGAATCAGAAATAAAAGCCTGTTAGACAGCAGTGCTAACCACTGTGTAACATGATCCAGTTCTGCAGATATTAATTTCTGTCATCTAGTATCATTCTTCAATTCAGTCAGAGATTTATTTATTTATTTTCCTATTGTGTTAAATCAAACCTTTTGCAGTTATTCAGGGAAAACTAATGACTAAATGACAAGAGAAACATTTCAAATATTAAATCAGATGTTTGAATGTATAATACAAATTCACACATCTAAGAGAAATTTATAGGGAACTAATAAAGCACACACTCTCATACCTAGTGCCAGTGTAGTGAAACAACTATTTCTCAATCATCTGTCTCAACTCTTCACTCACTTTTCTCATTTCAGCATCAACAAATCAATGACTGATTAAAATAAAAATGTAATGGGCACCTGCCCGACTCACTATATTAGCATTGCATCTAGCATTGCTCAAGTTTATGAGACTATGCCCCCTTTCCAAACATTGAAGGAGTCAGGACCTTCTGTTTTTGCAGCAGCAAATAATGTGAAGAAAAAATGAAAGTGCCACTCACAGCAACGTGGTAAATATCAGTATGTATCGATATGTGATCAGATTCTCTCTTATGAATAGAAATCTTGCAGTTGCATATGTGTAAGAAGCAAATGACCAGGTTGCTGCCACGACAGGCTTTTCACCTCCCTGCTTAACAATGAATTAATCATTTTGAGGGTGGGGTGAGGACTGTGCAGTATACCCAAAACAGATGGTCCCATAAGGCATCCACCACAGCAAAGCTTGAGCTACAGAAACACCATTATTTTCCATTACAAAGCAAGACAATGAGTCATGAACTTAGTCTAGTTTCCCCATTACTATAACAGACACCCATCAAGCATAAGCAAACATGAGTGCAAGCAAAGCATGGCAGAGACAAATGCATTTGCAAGTGTTAGGCACAAAGGACACAGAAGCATTCAGATCTCTTGTCAGCTTAAAAGCAACACTTCAATTTACAAATTGGCCATTACTGAAATTAAAAATGTGTTTTGCCAGAGACCTTTTGACTTTATCATGTAATGATGGGTCACTTGTCAGTTGCTCAAGCTGCCAGATATGTACCCAAATGGTGAAACCTGATCAGGACTATCGGTGTGGTTGTAATTAATGTGATGAGTATTTGCAACAGCAGTGAGGCTCCACAGATGTTAACACAAGGCTCAGAACATGTCTTAAATGAATAAAACTGAATACGACATAGACTCTGTTACCTGCATGCATCTAAAAATAAATAAAAAGGAAGAAATCTCATTACTAGTGCAGCATGAAGAAGAGTGAACAGGTGGCCTACCGTGCTGCAAAATAAAAAAAAACTATACCTGTTAAGTACTCCCTGTAATAAACCTGAGTGAGCAATTATTTTAGGGACTTCTATATGACATACATTAATCTGTGCATATAACAAATTCAAACAATACTTGCCAAGAGGTGCTAACAATTATATAAAATAATTTATTGTCATTTACATTTCTATAAAAGCCAGAAAAAGAAATGTAGAGACATCTTGACAAAGAATACATACAAATAAATGAGAATACTGTTCAACAGACATCTTCTTCACTTTTTCTTAATGTTTTATGTGCATCTTTGCCCACCATTTTCTTATTTTTCATATGTATGTGCTATTGTAGAAGGGTTACGCCATCGATAATTATTTTAGTGCCTCTGATCTTAATAGAACCTGCAAGGACTACTCCTTAGAATGATATGAATAATCTAAATTATCAACTCAATGTCTTTGCTTTTCAGGAAAGCATATCACAAAGAAAATTAACAACTATTCAAGTGTGCAACAACAGATGGCAGAAAGTTCTGGCAGACATGCCAGGAATACAGGCAACCTAAGTTTGAGTAATGTCCCTAACATATGATGACATGGGAAAGGGATGGTACACACACCCATCTTGTCTGGCTACACTCACTGCTCCTTTAGATGACCTAGCCTTAGATGGTAGATGGAAGCATGTCATGTGTAAGCTCCAGACTGCAGCCATTAATGGCAGCCCTGCCATACATGTTCAGAGGGTTTTGCACACACTTGATATAGATGCATAGGTTATTGCAGTGATGCATAATCCCACATCACCACCAGGAGGAGCGATATTGTGACAAAAAAAAAATAATGATTTAATTGTAAGGATGCCAGCAAAAGCAATAACTGCCCAGTGTGGCATCCCAGATAATGGCAATCTCCACATCCTCCCCAATGTCCCGCACTCTTGGGGAATCTGATGGTATTTCCCCACACCTTGAAAACAAATGCAATCAAGTTCAGTTAGAGATGACCTGATGATCAGCAGTCAGAGGGGGAAATATACAGAAAAAGTAGCTGACATTCACTGGAACTTTTCTGCCTAAGGTGAATAATAATTAGACTAATGGGGCATGTAATATATTTCACAAAGTTACAAAAATATGTCAATAAAGTTTCTGTAATGAAGCAGTAGAAATCTGTTTGCACAAGAAGCCCTCACAATTAAAATAGGTAAAAAAAAAACATTTTCTGAAAATCTCCTGAACTCAAAAGATTATTATAAAATCAAAGGCTGAAAACATTTAAGCTATTACTATTATTTTATATGTGCTTTTTCCATGAAACAAGACCTGACTGCATTTTGTCAATCATACATTTTATTTAAGGACTGCAGTTTTGAGTACTCTGACCTCTGATCACTATAAAAGAACAAATGAAATTGTATTTTTGTATTTTTCTTTAAGTGTGTGTGTGTGTGTGTGTGTGTGTGTGTGTGTGTGTGTGTGTGTGTGTGTGAGTGTATATATGTGCGTGTGTGTGCATGTGTGTTTGTGTCTATACAATTACATGTATGTATATATGAGCATGCATGCATAGGTGTGTTTATATATGTGTCACTTCAGTGGTATTTGGTAGCAACAGGAGTGCCTGTGTGATATTTAAATAGTACTACAGGAACTGCAGAATGTTAAAGGCACTTGAAGGGCAAAAGAGACAGGGTTACAGTCTCCCTCAGTCATAATCATAATGTAAGGTGATATAACTGCCTACATTGTTTTGGAATTGACTGAATGCAAGTGCTGGGCTTATAACTATATTTATTTAGTCATATTTAGCATGACCCAGGCCAAGACAATTGTAATATACAGATTTTTAAGCAATATGTACTCGAAACAATCTGCATCAGATCAGTATATTCAGATACTGCAACATAAGTTTAGAAAAAATTGACAGACTAATCTGCTCCATTAGTACAAGAAAATATCTTGAGCACTATAATGTCAATGCTTTTCCAAACACAAAATGTGTGTTTATTGTTTGGACTGATGTTTGGATTAGGTTACCTTCAGGTTTATCTCATAGTGGTACAGGAGATAATGCTGTCTAGCAGAGTTATCATATTTGTTAGATATTTGTTATTGCTCAGAGACATTACTGCGCCCAATATATATATATATATATATATATATATATATATATATATATATATATATATATAGTTCATGGATCAGAAAGGAAATAAATGAGTCGTCAGTACAAGATATGTGTAGAAAACTGTATTTTCTAAGTCTGACACTTTTTCAGAGGCTTCTGCTTGTCATTTCAGTTAAGACTCACAATTACAGAATTTTATGACTGTTTCATATATTGATGCTTCAGTTGCAGTGTTCTTACTTTCTACATCATTTGAAGTAAATCTCTTCTAATTTAGGACTTAGAACTCTTGCTACTGTCATGTTTGCTTTACTTTTGACAAAATCTACCCTAATCAGGACTATCATGGAAAAAAGGAACAGCTGAAAACCTTTCTCTCACCTTCAGTGATGTTTTAGCTAAGACTGAGACAAGGCAACATCACCTTCATCCTCTGATCATTGAAAATCATAACACTGACCATTGAAAATCATAGCACTGACTGTTGTAAATCACAGCAGTGACTACTGAAAATCATAACAGAGGGTCTAAAAGAGGAACTATTTATTATTTTTTAGATTAGAGGGCTTTATGATAGTAGACTCATTACTGTTATGAATAAATAATCTTTGTATGTGTTTACTTTAGTTGTTTAATAACATACGTTCTCTTAAGTAGGCCCGATTTTAAGAGGAGTATCAGTGAGTTGAGGAGGAGCAAAGCTAAATCTGAGGGCTAAAATCATAGCACTATGTGTAAATCGTAATAGTTCAGAGGTATGCTGGGCAATTGTGCTACAATTAAACTAGAGAACATCTTCAACAGTATTAAAATTATGGGTGTTGTGTAGTGGTTTTACAATTACTATTTACTTTTTTATATTTTTGAGAGAGTACCTACTGACTTTTCCATGGTGCTCCTAGTATTTTCTATTAAAAACAGTTTCCACAAATAGATCTCTACCTTCTCCCATCTCATAGAACTCACTTCTGTCAGAGTAGTACAGATTAAAATATTCAGTCAATTCAGTTATATAAAAACATGTAATACTTAATTCTGAAAGCTTTTAGTTAGTCTTTGCTGAGTATCCAAAATGTTACTGGTGCTATCACACATTATAAAAAGTACAGTTATACAAGCCATTCGCTAATAGAGTAAATTATCAAATCATACTTTGCTCAAAGTTTAGTCAAGTGATTTAACTGGATTATTAATATACAGCTGTTTGACTCTTTCTTGTATTTTTGCAAAGCATGCGATCCATTTCTTTCAAAAAAGAAAGAATAGTTTTAAATTAGCTAGACATAGCACCAACAATGTTTAGCTCTTGGAGCTTTGCCCCCAACCTTTCCCCTAGAAATAAAAAAATGAAGACTTTTTTCTCTTGGCTTGTTACTCCATACTCCATGCCAGTGTGATGTTTAGTAGGCAAGACTAATATACTGCACTGCACATCCTTAGCAGAACAAGCTAGTATACATCACAGATTGACAGTGGTAACCATTTAAATAATATTGCACAATTGCCCCTGTACTGTAAAACAAGCTAAGATCTCTCAGGATAATCTTACTTACCAGACAAACACAACAAAATGCTAACAAGGTTATGCAAAATCTAAATTAGTAGTGGTTTTATAATGCAATTTTTTCAATATTTTATGTGGAATAAATTGTGGATTTTAGTTAAAAGAGTGTACTGGTGGTGTTTTCTGAGTTCAACAGAATGGTGTAACAACAGCACTGTAGTTTTCAAGATAATGTTGCCAATCATACATCATGCATATTTAGATCCCAGCAATTTTCAGTTACTAACAATCTAGAATTCTTAGAAATCTAAAAAGGTTGGGATGTGAAAGCTGGGAAAAGTGGGAATGACCGAAGACAAAAATGATTTGGTCATCTTCTTTTAAGCTAAGAGCTCTGTGACATAGAGTGATAAAATCCAAATTATGACTCAAAATATCTGATTTTTGTTAGTGGATCAGGTGTTGGAAAAAACAGTAAGAGGAAAGTAGGAAGGTTTGATAAAATACTGGATCACCAACTTTGGGAGAAGGGAACTTAATATGGAATATTTTAGAAGACTTATATTAATACTGAAAGCAATGTTGACATTTAGGAACAAAGTCCAAGCTATAAACCAATTTGCTCTTGTTGTCCTAACTTACAGTTTTGGAGTGATTGACTGGCCCCAAAAGGTGTTAGATAGGTTGGACAGGTAAACAAGAAAGATGCTTCATGTTCATCAAATTATTTATAAAAATCAGTGCATACCAAGATTATATATGCCCCATTCTAAAGGAGGTATGGGCCTCCTCGAAATTAATTATATATATAGATCTGCAATCATGGGACTGCATGCATATCTGCTGACCTCACAAGACCAAAACATAGTGAAACTTTTGAAGCACAAGGAGAATAAGTCTAAGATGGCTTCCCTGCTTAGTCTAGTAGAAGCATATTGGTGTCAGGTTTGAATGGAAATCAAACCAGAAGTAGATAAAAATCAGGCAGCAATTGAATGTGCCAAAAAAGAAAAGAAAGAATATAATGGTTAAGTAGAGGTGAATTTAAACCAAAAGACAAAATGTTAATGTTGACATCCCAAGATAGTGGACTATATATACGTGGCTGTACAAAGTCCATTGAATGTGTGGGAGAAAGACACAAATGTAGGTTTTGTAAAACAGAATTGGAAACAGTCACACATCTTGTTGCTCTTTGTGATATACTAAATGACAGAAAGACTGTGTACTGAAATACATAGTAATATGGCAAGACTGTTGCATTGGGGATTGTGGAAACATTATAGTAATGAAGTGGCTGAAAAACACTTGAAACATGAGCCACAAAGCATTAATGATGAAGTTTATATCACATGGGAATCACCCATTATCAACAGTTCAACAAATAGATGTGAGAAAACAAGATATAGTAGCCCATGAAAAGAAGACAAAGGTAACATTGATCATTGAAATTGCTATACCCTGTGACTACAGTGTCTTACATACAGAGACATAAAGTCATAAAATACCAGGACTTGCAGGCAGAAATGAGGGCAATGTGGAAGAAGTATCCTCTGACAGTTACAGTAGTTTTAGGAGCAATGGGTATTATAAAAAGGAATTAGCAATCTTACTTAGATATTTTACCGATATAGGCAAGTCCGTACAATTTGCAGAAGGTGTCACTACTGGGCACACTGCAGGTGCTGTGAAGAACACTTCTGGATAACATCAAAGATTGAAACAATACTAATTTCATGAACTTTTATCATACTTTGACTTAGGAAAGGGGTCTGTTCCTGTCATGGTATTAGAAGACCAAAAGACTTGGAGAAATTAAAAAAGGTAGAAGGGACTCATGTTCCAATGGTTAGCTTGCCACATACAAGCAGAAGCCTGCAGGTAAAACAACCATACTGAAAGATATGGGCTTGAGCTACCAAACTACTGCAGGAAGCCTTCATTAGCATATGGATGGGGCATTCACATACATGGTAGGGTATAATACGCAATCACAGTGATGTTTGTCCTTGCATTAGTCACCAAGGAGCAGGGTTAGGGTACTAATCAATAAAAGGAAAAACAATGGAAACCAGAATGACAACTTGCATGATTGTCTCTGACAGCTTCCATGATTTTCTCTCAAAAATGGGCTGAATAATTGAAGAGTATTGATGGACAACATGCAGTAAGAGGATACGTTGATAAAAATTGAACTATTAAAGCTTCTCAAAAATTTACTGAGATATTTAATTATTCTTATTCATAGTTTAGTTAAATAACTGTGTAGAATGCCAAACTATACATGTGAAAGCACTGCAGATGTCCTAGATGGCAAGCTCATTGTTTCACAAATAACTGCTGGTCAAACTATTTTATTAAAGACAGCTAAGGTACCACTTCTCATTTATAACGAATCATATTCTATTCCCAAAAGTGCTTACTTACTGAGTTATACTACAGTTTTATAGCACTAGTAATCCACTTGGAAAGGGATTGTACAAACACTGGAGATACCAAATTAGTCAGTGCAAAAAAAATTTAAAAAAAAGCGAGAGAGAGAAATGGCCATACATCTTAAATTCTTTTATTTTGGAGGTGTAAGAAAATTTAGCATCCTGAGAAATTTGAGATGCAGCTATGACCATCTACATCCTTAGGATAAGAGCATCAGAGAAAAGGCTACAATTTTGAATCATTATAATATTTAATATCACTTTATATATAAAAGATTGGTCAGTTGAAGAACTATCTGATTATTGAATCTCTTGTGAGGCCCTAGCCACATAAATAGTTGCAACTGCGAGTCTTCTAGCATCACTGCTTGCAAAAAGAGGCATCATTTTTCAGGACAAAAAATTTAAAATAATTAAATATAGGAAAAAAATCATCTTTGCCATAGCTCCAAACACAAATCTCAAGCCCTATTTAAGAAATATTGGCCTCTTATGTGCATTAAGATAAACAATCCTTTTATGAGTATCTTAGCCATGAAATAAAAAGATGTCACAAAAGGCCGATAAAAGGCAAAGAATGTGAATTAAAGAAAAAGAAAAGCCTAAACTTAGCAAGTAAGAATGGTTTGAAATGTTTAAAAGCTGACTCTAAAGAGATACTAAAATGTTTCAGGAAACTATTGAGAAAAATATTGGTCTTAGAGAAAACAGACACCTGTAACCAATCAAAATTCCAACTCCCTTTCCAATAAATATAATGGTGGCAAGGAAGGATAGAGGCCTGTTCTCCTTTTGAAACATCATGTCCAGTTTGAGAAAAAGCAGAAGGTTATAATGAGCATAATAAGCATTTCCAACAAGAGCCCAGCTATCTCAGCTAGTGTTGCAAAATGAATGATTATCAATCAAATTGTCCTTGCTTTGAGAAAATACTTTGAATTATAGGGATAAAAAAGGGTAAAATGAAAAATTTCCCCATTGCTTGTATATGGCAATTTGAGCCATAGTTGAAAACACTGGATGTCAAGCACTGATGTATGGTGAAATTATTTATTTCCAAATCTCCCATCATTTTCATTAAGTTGTCGATTGTCAGATGAATGGATGATAACAGAAGGCTGCTGGGTATCACTGGATTATACAATCCCATGGCAAAAATGCATGCTTGTTAATGTACCACATTGCAATGGTTACTGACCATTTGATGAATCCATGGGAAAAAGATACTTACTGACTACTCTGATTGCTAGAATAACAGCCATCATTTCCTTCAACTTGGATTCCCCACCTAAGAGAGATGTGGCGTCCCTCTCTGGCCAGTAATCAAGGAGCCCAAATCCTCACCACTGACACCAGAGAGGGATGTTCACTTGGAAAAAAACAATGGATATACCCAGTATTTCAAGATGCAGCTGTCTGCATCAAGCACAATTCCCCTTAAGAGCACACAGGAAACACACTCAGTCCAGGGTCCAGAATTTTCTATCTGTCTCCCTCCACGTCCCCAGTAAGACTCTCCACTGGTACAGCTATAGGGTTGAGACCTCAGGCAAGTGTCCAAGCCAGGTCATCCAGCACCCTCTCTGCAAAACCAGTGCTTCTTGTCCCTGCTCCAAGTAGCTGACACACACACACTTTGAGATTTGATTTTCACACACACACACACACACACACACACACACACACACACACACACACACACACACACACACACACACACACACAAGCACCTGGGAAAGGCTGGCACAGATTTACTAGTTATGCCCCCTTCTTCCCAGACTATAAGGTAGTTACACTGGCACCAGACACCCCAAAGCCAGCTATTCTAAGACTCAATTATACTGAGTGAAATTAATATTAATACAAATGGTAATGTTGACCAAACAACCAGGCTTTCAGGAGTTGCCACAGTGTCACCAATAGATGCAAGTGCTCTCAAAGGTTAAAATATTCTCTAAAGGACTAGCCACAATGAAAGATTTAAATATATTAAATAATAAAAAGCTTGAAAATACTAAATATTTATTTACAATAAACACCAGAGGTTCATTCACATGAAATATTAAAATAACAGAAATAAATGCACACAGATACAGAAAAACAGCACTTAGCTAATCTCACTGCATATTCCTAACAGATCTAAAGAATTACTATTCCCTGGTCACTTACTAGAGCAAGACAAGATGAAGTAAGTGGGGGGTCCTTCTATGTCAGGTTTCATGAAACAGACTACAATGAGACTTAAGTCTCACCTAGTATTAGACACTATTTTTAGTGATGGATTACAGAATTACATCACATACATCTGGTCATCTGACTTCTGATTCCCATGGAAACCTCCATTGCTAGAAACTGCCAGGATTTAACAGCTATGTGCCAATAATACAAACACACAGCCTTGCTAAGATCTGCTGTAGCTGCTGGAAGACATAAAACTATAAAACATGTCCACTCTTCCTACAGAAGCTAATAACCCATACTTTTTACAGACACTGCATCTCTGGCTTCATTCAAAACTATGAGGTAACATCTTTATGGCCTAGGCCCAGTAATTTAATTTCAGAACATTTTCAAAGTTTGAGATTAACCTCTTCTCTTCCCATATCCTCTGTTAGAACATATACATTTAAACAGTTACAATAATCCATGTATATTTCTTTTTTTGTCCAGCAGGACACACTGTTGGTATGTTTTTAACATAAGCAACTTTACAAATGCATTTTCAACAAAAGCATCTGTAGAAATCAGTTTGATACTCAAATAAAATATAATTCTTTACTAAATTACAGCTAGCTGTGCTGGCATATGTTACACAGGGTTCCTATTACTTGATCACAGACACATTTTTTCGAATGCGTCTTGATCGAATATAAAAGAATGAAAAGGCAAAATAGCGAAGCGGCTTTTAAGCGAATTCTTTCCCTGGGAAAGAATTTGCTTGGACGTTTCCGTTACTTTGCTGTGTTCGACACTGTAGTGCACTCTCGGAGTTGGTATATTTAAGTAGGGGGGTGTAGGGGTGAAGCCCCCCACTTTATGTAATGTTTTAAAGTTTTTTTTTTTTTGAACAGTGATTTTTTCCCTTGGAAAAAAATCGTTGTTCTGAAGTTTCGACATTGTAAACTTTCACTTAAATGGGGTCAATTAATTATCGTTCGCTTTTGTAAGCATGCGATGATATAATATAGACCCGTTACACATCCACTGCCTTGCTTCTCCTGGTACCAGACTTTTCCTATAGGCTATGATTTCAGATATGCTTGCTACCTCATTCCAAATGCATTAATTTTCAGAAGCTGAGAAGGACAAGGAAAAGGCCTGATATGTCCCTGATTTGACCTGACATATGGATCCATTCTCCACCATTAGAATTTCTTTGAACAGGGAAAGGTTTAGCAGAAGCTCCTAATTTAAACTATTTCTTCCTGTTTCAGACTGTTGTGCTAGTGATTTAGAAAACACCATCCAGCAATCTGTTTCTGTTTTGATAAGATGATATAGAAGCATTACAGTGAAGCTGTGAACAGATCAGTCAAGGATTGCACAATAGTTAGACTGCTGTCTTTGTACAGATAAAAATGAGTTCCAGCAGCATTAGAGCAGCTGTAGATAGAGCAAATAATTTGTAGAATTCACAAGGAATTATCATAGAACCAAACTGACAATCAAGCAACTCAAAATATTAGTTTCTCAACTGCAGCCTGATAAAAATGCAGGAGGGAAAAAATACTGTTATATGTCAATAAGCAACCCTTAGATCCATACTGGCCACTCACAGGCATGATAATAATGGAGAGATAATGTTCTCAGTATATACCATTTATCTTCTGTGTGTACTCACAGACTGACAATTGTGATCTGCGCATGTCTCATTAAGCATTTTAATTATCCATTCTGCCTACAAGCAGTGATGTGACAGTCAGTACTACATGATTGTTATCCGTGACTGGTTAGGGACATTTTTACCCAAAACCTGTACGCAGCAATAGCCAAGCTCCCTACTGAGATAAGATCTGCAGTGCATTATTAGTACAGGAATGCTTCAACATCTTGGTCCTAGCTACAGTCCTGCATTCTGTTTGGCAGGCCAAGGAGCTGGCAAGTCATCCATTCCATCTTCAGCCTTCACCCACTCTCCTTTATCGAGTGCCTATGCACTGGACATAACCGCCTCCCACCTTCTTTGATGGATGAACAAACAGTAACTATTGAGTCACATCAGCTTATTTTGTCTCGAACATAGGCTCAAGAGCCAATACTGGAGTGCTGGGGGAGAAAGACAGGACTTCATTCACAACAAAATCATTACAATGTTAAATTTTCTGACTTAGAAATATTTGACTAGATTCTATCTGTCAAGGACCGAGGTCGATTGATGTTCCTTCTTGCACAAAAGAAAAAAACAAGACTAACACCTGATTGCTTTGTGTAGACAGGTTGTTCAAGTTGCATTATCTGTGTCTCTTTCTTATTGTTTTTCCTACAAAAATAACCCTCTATTGTTATTTATTTATTTATTGACATTTTGTGACTGGGAAAATCTGACTGGGTCAGAAATCCATTTTCAGCGGAGGCTCTGGGCGAAAAGCTCAAACATAAAGACAATAGCAGTAAATACATCATCATAATTAATATGGCATTAAAATGCAAGACAACATTACATAGTTTTAGAGGCAATACTAGGTAGTAGAGAATGTGCATAATAATTTTACATTTGGTTAATTTTTACACACTATATAAAAGTCATTAGAATAGAAACAAAGAACATTGTTATGGATTTGAAAAAGAAAAGGTAATAAAATAAAAACACATAAAAGAGTTTAATGGGTAATAGCAGAAGTAAAAAAATAAAGGAGGGGTATGTTGCAATGAGATTACGTGATATATTGTTAAGTAGTTCAGAAGAGAAAGGGATGATAGCTGTTAGTGGATGGTTTATTTATAAGCTGAGGATTTGAGGGATGAGCAAAGAAGAACAAAGTTTGTAGGATGCTGGAGGGCAGGTGGGCGGATGAGAGGAGAGAGAAGAGGGAAGAAAGAAAACATATGAAGGTAGGAAAAGATGGAAGATTGGGCAAAGGCAGGTCCAGAAATTATAGAGGTAGTTTTTTAATGTGAGTTTGAACTTTTTGGGGTTGTCTTTACTGGTGATATTATTTGGTAGGTCGTTCCATAGTTTAGCTATAGCATAAGAATAGAAACATTTGCCAGGTTTTTTGTTGGGCTTGTGTATGTCTGTCAGTTGTCTATTGTTTGAAAGGAGATTTCTGGTGGGAATGTAGGTGTGGAGGATGAATTTTAAGGCTGGACAACTATATATCCATCCATCCTCAACCCCTGTTTCCCATTTTACGCATGGGGTCGGGGTGTCACTTCAACAGTGACGATCATCTCGAGGAAAGATTTCCACTGCCAGGGGGCTAGCCCTGCCAGATAGTGGGGATTCTAGCCAGTTAAGCCCCCTGAGGGCATTGCAGTGGTGGGTGTGGTAAGATGAGCTAGTGGCAAATTTAGCAATTTTATAGTAAAAAGACTGGAACTGGGTTTTGACAGAGGCATCTAGGTTAGTAAAAATGGGAACACCATAGAGTAGAGCGAGGATCAGGTAGGTATTTGCTAGTGTTTTTTTAGTGTTTAGGTCCATAAAGTTTTTATGGCTGTAGAGTGTTCCTAGTGTGAAATATTTTTTTAATGGCATTAAGAATGTGCTGGTCAAATGCGAGGTTGTTGTCTATGGTGATTCCCGATAGTTTTGCACTTGTTACAATATCAATCTCTGTTTTATCATGGAAGTAGATATTGAATTCAGATGTGTTAATTTTAGGAGAGAAAAGTAAAAAGTTTGGTTTTGTTAGGGTTAAGCAGTAATTGTGCACTGTTTATCCATGGTTGTATAGAGGTAAATGCATTCTGTGTTTTATGCAGAAAGTTGGAGATGTTGTTAGAGGAGGAGATGATAGTGGAATTATCGGCATATTGGATTAGCATAGTTTCATAGTTTCATAGTATAGTACTAGGCTATCTGCCCTGGGGCATTTGTAAGCCAAGCCATAGTGATGTGGTTTTTGCCACCCAATGAAATGGTACAAAAATGTACAGAATAAAATTTAGAATACTGTGCCTCTGTCTAGTAGTGACACAATGAAGGTCCCCTTATATAATAGAATTAGTTTACTGTGCCCCTGTCTAGCAGTGACACAGATGTGACCCCTGGGTAAACTTACGATCTCCCATCCACTCATCAAGATTTCTCTTGAAGAGAGTCAGTGAGGGGCTCTGCCTAATACGAACTGGGATCTTGTTCCAAAGCATGGGAAGCCTCTGGGTTATGAATCTATCCCTCCAGCATGTCCTATTCATACTTGTGCCGAGGTTTAAGTCTTTAGCTGTCGTGGACCTGATGGATTTGGATTTTTTGAGGTGGAGCATGTCCATCAGATCCTGATTGGAATTGGCCTTGTACGTCAGGCAGAGATCACCTCTGAGCAGGTGGTATGCTACTGAATAGAGCTGACGTTTCTTTAGTCTGGCAGAATAAGACATATGTTGGAGACCCTTGATCCTCTTGGTGAGGTACTTTTATGGTCTCTCCAGCTGTTGCAAATGCCGGGTGAGGTACATACCAAATGGGGTATTGTACTCAATCATGGGTCTGATGAGGGAGGAGTATAGGGGTGCAATGACATCCCTGGATCTGGATGTGAATCCCTTCATGATGAGGTGTGCAAGGTAGAATGTTTTTCTAACCACTTTGGCAACGTGGGTGTCAAATGAGAGGTCGCTGTTGACTTGGGTCCCTAGGTCTCTGATTACTTTTTCCGTACTCAGTGGGTTGCTGTCTATGTGATAATTTGTGGGTACTTTGTTTTTCCCAAAGGGGATGACTATACATTTTTTGGCATTTAGAATAGAAACATTTGCCAGGTTTTTTGTTGGGCTGTGATGGCAGGCAGTGTGTAGGTTATTAATAAATCTATTTAAAAAGAGGCATCCTAGAATGTACCCTGTGGTACTCCGGTCTGGTATTGAGATAGGCAAACTTGCTATTTTACACATTGTTGTCTACTGGATAAATAGCTGTTGAACCATTGTTTAGAGACTGTAATATGTAATAATGAACAGATGGATAACGCAGATGCATATGTTGTGAATTTATCAGGTTGTACATAAAGTGATGCTGCATTTTCTGCATTAAATCATGGTTTAAAATGTATTCCAACTGTCATGCCTAGGTTACATATTATCAAAAAATATATGTTTTGTTTGATACGTAAACTGCATTTAGCTTCCTTTTTTAAGGATAAACAGAATGTTAATAGCATGATAAATAATTTAAAAGCAGTATGTCTTGTTCGGAAGATTCAGAAGAAAGTTTTTACTCCCGTGCTTCAAATGATGAAAGTGATGAAAGTTTAGAAGCTGCTAATGCTTATTGTAAGCTAGATACATCTAAAATGTTGGTTAAAAGTCAATTTATGCCACCATGTACACACGAAGGTATGCAGAATTTTGTAGCCATGGTGGACTTTGCAGTAGAATCAGTATACTTAGATTTTATTAATAATAAAAAACAGTGTGTGAAATTTAATTTAACTAATTTAGAATGGAAAGCATTGCAACAACTTAGTAAAAATGAACATCTTGTGGTGAAACTGGCAGACAAAGGGAACAAAGTTGTATTAATGCATTTTTCACAATATATGCAGATGTGTTATGACCATTTAAAAGATGCTGAAACGTATAAAAAGTGTACTGCTAGGGAGTATGAAATAGCTATGTGGAAATTCAAAGATTTCTTACAAAAAGGAAAACATTTGGGATACTTTACTAAGGATGATGCAGATAAAAGATTTAATATTGATAACTGTGAGATGGAAAAGCTTTACTGCTTGCCTAAGATACATAAAGACATTTTGCACCCACCGGGTCGTCCTATAGTGTCAGCTTGTAACTATTTTCTCAATAATATGGGCATATTTCTGCATAATTTTCTTTTGCCATATGTCATTAGACAAAGTTCTTATATTAAAGATAGTGCTGACTTTCTAGATAAGGTACTACCCTTGACATGGAGTAGAGATATGTAGTGGTTAACAGCAGATGTAAAAAATTTGTATACAAGTATCAGTCACCAGTATGGTTTAAAAGCCTGGCATAATATCTTGGGAGATAGTCCCCTTGCATATTATATTTTGGAATTAATAGAATTTTGTTTGAAAAACAACTATTTTGAATTTGATAATTAAAATTTTTCATCAATTAAGGGGCACGGCCATGGGGGCAGCATTTGCCCCCATGTATGCCAATATTATGATGGGATTTTTTTACCTTGAATTTCTATATCAAATAGAGTTCTATAAAAAGTATGTAGTCAAATATTATAGATATATTGACTATTTAATTTTTATATGTGAAGAGGGTAGAGATGAAGTGGCAAATTTTCAGGATGATATCCAAGAGAATAGATTCATGTTGAAATTTGATGGTTTCCAGTTGGGAAACAAAGTGACTTTTTTGGACATTAGTCTAGAAGGAAGTAAGAGTGGGAAAATTGTTTCTAAGGTATATCGGAAATTTGAGGATGGCCTACATTTTTTGGATGCCTCCAGTTGTCACCCTCCCCCCCCCCCACATCTTCTGAAATCTCTTCCCTATGGAAAATTGACTAGGGTAAGGAGACTGTGTAATAACACAAAAGAAGTAAATAGTGAGTTAGAGAAAACATCACAATTGTTTATTAAAAGGGGCTATAGTGCAGATGATGTGCAATTTTCCTTGGACAAGGTCAAGAAAGGCATTATATGTAAACCTAGTAGCAGTTATAATAGAAAATATGAGACTAGATTAAAAGAAAAATCAGATAATTTAAATTTGCAGTTATGACATTATTTGATAGCAGAAGAAGTAAAACAAACTATTAAGTTTTATTTGACTTCTTTGTTTAAATACAGGGATTTGGTAGATATACTTGACAAAAATTTTAACTTTTCATTTAGAAGGGATAAAAATATAAAGGGCATGTTAGTCCATGCTAGATTTATAAGGTACAGGTCTGAGTTATAATGCTGATCTTTTTGGGAACATATCCATGTACTAAATGTATAATATGTCAATATATAAGTAGGACATTTCAGTGTATTAATGGAATATATTTTCAACCTAATGCTAAGTTTTCATGTAATACAGAAAGTATTGTGCATGCATTGAGCTGCCCATGTGAAATGTTCTATATAGGTGAAAGTAAAAGGGCATTTAAAACCAGGATGCAGGAACATGTCAGAGACATCGGAAATGAGAAAATAGAGAGCCCACTTGCAATGCATTTTAAAAAACATTGTAATAGTAACCCACAAGGCTTATTAGGAACAGTTTTGGAACATATTCCTAGTACACAGTATAATAGCAATGTAAAGAAAAAACTTTTATATAAAGAAACTCTTTTTATATTGAAATATAGCACTTTAGCCCCTAGGGGCATTAATATAGAATGCAACTGGAAAGTTTTTATATGAATTGTGTATTTAAAATGTTTTAATTAGTTAATTAATGTTTATATGATTGATTTATTGATTCATTGACTTATATTATTGTATAAATATGTGTTGCATTTTCTGTGTATGTATTCTCCTTAGAAGGCAACTTCTGAGGCACTAGAGGTTGGATTAAATATTTATTGTGGAAGATCCTGGTTTTTGGTCATTTATATGTTGGATGATTTTAATTTTGTTTTTAATTGTATTTGTTGTGAAGCTGTTGAACCAGTGTTTGGGGGTTGGTGAGCAGCCTATCGCAGATAGTTGCTGAAGTAATTTGTTATGTGAGACCGTGTGAAAGGCCTTTGGCAGGTCTAGTAGTACTACGGAGGTGTGTAGGTTGGAGTCCCTAGCTTTGTTTACTATGTCAGTGAAAGACATAAGAGCTGTTGTTGTGCTGTGAGTTGGCCTGAAGCCATGCTGGGTGGATGTAAGGAAATTATTAGGGGTAAGGTGGTTTAGCAATTGAATATGTATGCACCTTTCAAGTACTTTTGATATGTGAGAAAGGATAGAGATGGGTCTATAGTTCATAAGCTCTTTAGATTTACCTTGTTTGTGTAAAGGGGTTATGACTGATTTTTTCCAGAGGGTAAGGCCATGAGATTTCATAATGGATCAATTAATAAGAAAACCGACTGGATAAATGATAGAGTCAGCAGCAAGTCTTAAGTATTCCAGTGGAAAATTGCCAGAGGAAGATGAGCATAGTTTTAGTTTGAGTAGATGTCTACAAATTAATGTAGTGGGAACTAGTTGCAAAGAGAAAGGAGGTATTGTTGAGCATTGCTTGTGGGTAGGCGGGGTGTTATCGTCCTTACTGGTAGTTTAGGGAGGGGAGTTTTCGAGGTTGTTCGAATTTGTACTAGAGTACTCTTGACAAGAAAGTTTTGATGAACTTTAGGAAATATTGCTGAATGGATTTTGAAAAAAAAAGAAGAAGAAGAAAAAACTTTGCCTTCTAACTAGTCCCTACCACATTTCGTAGCCGTAAATCTGCTGGAATGTTTTATTTCTTTAATCTCCAAGTGCACACATTTTCACCATATCTGAATAGCTACACCCTCCTAAATGAGTCATCTTACTCTTTCCTCTTTCCTACTACATGCTAGGATGTCCATAATTACACCTCCCCAGAGTACGTTCTATAAATATCATAAAGAACTTTTTACTGAAAAAGCCTTAAGGGATTCTGAATAGAAAAGAGAGTTATCTCTTACTTATCCTTTATGGAAATAGTTCTTTGCACATTGTTTATATTTTATACTTTTTCTTGAAGTCCATCTTTTTTCTGCATTCTCTATGACTTGACATTTATAAAGCATTTATCCTATTTGCCTTAGCTTGAATTGTATTAGAATGTTATATAACCATATTTGTAAAGAACTGCTATGATTGCTAACACACTCTCTATTTGCTTTTATTATATCCTCAGGCTGTACCTGAAAATGGCCCAACTAGTTCAGTTTTCTGCCCAGTTAGCAAATAAAATATGAAATAAAACAGAGTAAAACGCATATGAATTTTTTTACCCAATTGAGAAGAACTCTTTGAATTAAAGGATGATAAAAAAGAACAGTTGAGGGAGAGAAGGCAATGGTTCCATTTCACGTTCACTGGGGAAAATAAGGAGTTACTATCTGAAAAGGAGGATATCCTTAAAAACCTCTTCATTATGAGACTATGGTTCTCAGTACAAAAGTTGCATAAGGGATCTCTTCTGGAAAGAAAACTTTTAGGTTATACCTGGGTTTGTTGAAGAATCTTAACAAAACATGCCATTAACTAAAGAAATTCTCATCGGTCTTTCCATTGTTTTGTAACTCATTAATCAGAAACCTGCATAGAACCAAAGAATACCTGATGAATGGTGAACAGTCTTAGGCAAAATGTTTTCTTGATAAGAACAGCCTTCATAGGTGTAGACTAGGCTAACAATCACTGGGGCCTATATAAGCCTAGCCATGCAACCAAAGTGCATCCCGCAAGTTATTGTGCCTTAGAGGTTATTTTAAGGGTCTTATGTTACTTATGCCATGATTTAATGGCTGACTCTGTCCATCAGAGACATAGGTGTCAGATCTGGGTTGAATTTTTAATTTCCCATCCACTAGTACAGGTTTCACTTGAATAGGGTTAAGAAAGAGCCCTGCTCCGTGTGGATGGGAAGCCTATTCTCTGTGATACTGGCCCTCCAATATGTCCTAATTAAGTGGCAAACCAAGTATAAATCCTTAGATCTAGCAATTCCAGTGCTATTTGTTTTGTGGATATGCAAAAGGTCCATCAGAGCGGGATCCAAGTATGCCTTGTATTCCAGGCATAAATCACCTCTCATCAGTCTGTAGGAAACAGAATATAGAGATAAGGGTTTGAGGAGATCTGCATAGGACACTGTGTTTATACCCTGTACTCTTTTTGTGAGAAACCTCTGAGGATGTTCCAAGTCTTGCATGTGCCTGGTAAAATACATACTGAAGGGGAGTTATACTCAGTGATAGGTCTGATGATGACTAAGTACAGTTGCATGATGACTGCTCTGAGACTAGATGCCATGCTTACTTATCTTTCTTTCTTTCTTTACTTTATCATTTGCTGGTTCTGTTAGACCCACTAGGCTAGTAGCTTCTTTCAGGGGAGACCCAAGTAGTTGAGTGACAGAAAATGAGTTTCTTACAACTTTAGACATGTTGGTCAAAAGCCAGGTTACTAGCTGCATGGGTCCCCAACTCCCAGACTACTATTTCTAATGTTAGTGGTGTTTAATCAATGAGGTAGTTTCCTAGTTTATAGAGGAATAATTTAAGTCCCCCATGAATATGGCATTTGTTGAATTATGAGTGTCTTCAATAGGTCTCTAAGCATGAGCTGTTAGTTTCATGGGACATAGAGAGTGATGCATAACTTTCTAGCATATGGTATGTTACTTTGTCTATGGTAACCTGGACATGGATGAACTCCAGGGTATCATCCTTTTTAACCAAACTAGAGGTATGCTTGTTATTAATGAAGATCAAGACACCTCCACATTTATTCCATTTCTGGGCAGTTGCTGGTCTAAATGTGTGGAACTCACTGAAGCCTTGAACTGTAGGGGCATGTCCTGCAGCTTTAAACCATATCTCAGTAACTGCACTGATGTCTACATTCTTTAAGGTGAGGAGATCTTGGAGTTAGTGAAGCTTCTTCTTGTTTTAGATTTAGTTGGGTAGATTTGCTATGTTGGGAGGTTTGTTAATTTGGCATTGCCTAAAAAATGGCCTGGTGGGAGGACAATGTTTAAGCCAATATTCAAAAGCCTAGTAGGTATATAGGTGCAGACCATCCTTTGCAAAGTAATGTAGTCCTCCCATATTGATAAATATTGTATCCTCTTAGAATGACACCATAATACTAAGCCAATTATTAAAGTCAATCAACTTCTATTCATAATGTGGCATCATCGCTGGCAGAATGTTATACAATGCTAAGCAAATAACAGCCTGTGACACATAGTCTGAGAGCACCATCATTTCTCTCTCTTTAAATAGTCTAAGAAGGTATATTGCAAGTCATTTACACCTACATAGACTATGACTGAATTATACTGGTACCTGTGGTGCAATGACTTGAGTACATGTGTAACTTGACAGATCCTGGTGCTTGATAGTAAACTGACTGTTATTTTCTCCTTGTTCAACCTGGTGAGTGAGGCATCAGTGTGTCATACAATGGAGTCCACTATAACTAGTGTATGGGTGGTGTATTGGCTTGCCTTATGGGCTTGGTATTTGAGTCTTCACTGAGTATGGCTGCATGTGCTGTCTTAGGTGTTGTTTCTGTTGAGTGCTTTTGGGTTTGCTGAGGATAAGTTTTGTAGGTGGAATGTCTGGGAGGTCTTTGGGGTTTGGGAAGATTGCATATAACTGCCTCACCATAAGTAAGCCAATGTGTACAGTGCATAATATGTAGGTGAGTGTAGCATGTGGTTTTCTGGCAACGAGAGTGCTATTATGAGTGTTTGTACATGAGAATTTTGCCTCCTGATGTATATATACCCTCCAGATAAAACACTTTTGTTTCCACCTTTTCTTTATCATTCATAGAAACAACATTTTTATAGGATAATAAACATCCTTAAATAAAAACCCTTCCCCTACCTGGGAAGGAGGATGTTCATTATCCTATAATTATAAAAAGAAAATTAAAAAGTCACAAAGTATAAACTGAAGCAGATAAACAAAAAAGCCAGAAGTAGCTGGATTGAACCCACTCAAAGTAATGCAAGCTGCAAATCACCACACAGTTGTAGAATGCAGAATCTACTTTATTAACTTCAGAACATAAAAATCCAAGGATAAACGCTTTCATCCAGAAAGAGCTAGACTTCATCAGACAATTTACCCCACATAGTTACTTCCTTTATATACAGTTCAAACAGGAAGTTCCACCCAGTTATGAACTAATCAATTATGCCATTAAAAGCACAATATTTACAGACACTGAATTTAAAAAGCAGACAAAACATACAACCTGAAAAAGTTCATGGAACACACCACCCTAAAAAACACACTATATATAAGCACTGCTTCATAAAATGACAATGTACATTAAATATTTAAATATGTTGAATATGTTAAAACAATAAATATGTGTAATCAAATACTAAAAACTAGATACAGTAGGAAATGTTAAGAGAAATAAATACACATTAACATAATAAATACTGACCATGTGACATATTTAAAATGTTAAATTACATAATGAAAAAATATATTTTTCTTCTTTCCAATGCCTTCAGTTTTAAAATTGGGCTAATGGAAATATGCTCATTCAGGTCTGGTCAGTTCCTAGTATTCAAACGTAATTGCCAGTATAATTCTCTTTTCTCAAGTAATAGTGACCATGCACCACCCCTCATATTGGTAATGATATTATCTATAATAAAAAATTGGAACTTATGGTCATTGTACTTCCAAACATGTTTGCTAAGAGAATTAGTTTCTTTTTTATTTCTTATGTCATATAGGTGTTCGTATATGCAATTTTTTAACTATCTATCAATCTTGCCAATGTAAAAGCAAGAACAGGTGGTACACTGGCACAGTAAATCACTTTCTCAGCGTTACAATTATATTTCTGATTGATTCTGATTTCGATATTATTGATGTCAAAAATACTGCCTTCTTTTATGTAACTGCAATAATTACATCTGCCACATTTGTTCATAGAACCTGACCTGTGGTTTCAGCAGGAGTTACTGCTCTCAAATATGTTTTTCATATTCTTGCCTTTCCTACATACCATAATAGGTTGCGGCCCTATTAGTGGTCTGATGTTCTTATCATGTCTGAAAATAGACCAGTTTTTTATTAAGACATTTCTTAGTATGTAATTATATTGAGTGAATACAGTAATGAAAGAAGTCTTATAATCATTCTTACAACAATGTTAGTTTCTTGATTACTGGTGGAAGAATAACTGTCAATCATATTACAAGAAAGTAAAGGTATATAAAACCCACACTCTCTCTTGTTAACCACCTCAGTCATGATATCACTAATGAACTTACAAGGATAGCCTCTTTCTTGAAACATATTTTTCAAGTTGTCACATTCATCTAAAAATTCATCAATACCAGACACCATACGAGCTGCACTCACGAACTGTCCCTTAACTATTGCTTCCTTTTGTTTGACTGGGTGTGTGCTAGAAAAATTCACTAGTGAGTTTGAATACATGCTTTTCCTAAAGATTTTTGAAACAAAAATCTTGTTTTCATAATCTTTTTCCAGTAAGATGTCTAAAAAGGACATTTTGTCAAGGTCTCTGGTATAGGTGAACTTTAGAAATTCTGTGGTGGTTCCAATATAGTTTATAAAATAATCAATAGTAACAACAGGTCCATCCCACAGAACAAACATATCATCCAAAAACTTGGTGTAAAATTTGATGTGCTCAAAATAACATGAAGGAAAAAGAAAATTCTTCTCCTATTGCCTAACTACAATATTTGCATATAGACCACCACATGCAGACCCCATAGCCACTCCTTCTTGTTGTAAGTAAATTTCTTTGTTAAACAAAAATGAAGTTGTTTTTAAGGACAATTTCTATCAGTTGTGAAAAGACCAAGACCTGGAAGTGTGAGATATCCTTTTCATATAAGAAATCTGTAAACCACTCCAAACCAATTGTATGAGCTATGACTGAATAATATTGATAGTAATAAAAACAAATGTGTCCTTGAAAGGTATCTCATCTATAGCTTGTAAGAGGCTCCATGAATCCTTGCAGATATGTGTCTCACTCAATATGTATTCTTTTAACATGTTGTCTAGATATCTTGCAAGTGGGTTGGTAACGGACCCCTTGGAGTCTACAATGGGTCGCATGGGTGGTTGGCTAAGATTTTTATGCAATTTTGGCAGCCCAAACATGACTGATATTTTAGGGTAGGGAACAGAGAGAAAATTAAGCACATCAATAGAAATCGAACCCTCTATAAATAAATCTTGGAGTTCATTCCCTATATGCTGGTAAGAAATGTTGAATTTATTAATGGATGATTTAAAATATGCTTTTACTTCTAGAATAAAAAGCATTTTCTTGTTATAATCCTCATAGTCCATCAAGACATCTCCACCTTTATCAGGTTTCATAAATCTAATAGTTTGTGAAAAGATTTTTATTTCATCCATTACCTTTCTCTCATTCATATTCCCGCAGTGGTGGTGCTGCGGTAGCATTGTCGCCTCACAGTAAGATGCTGTCCGGTTCTATTCTCAGCTAGAGCGTCTTCTGCATGGAGACGTGCATGAATGAGCGTACCTTTGTTGAAGGTTGTGCATCAGGGCTGGTAACTCTTCATGTAAAAATAAACTACCAATCATTAGTGGACCGGAGTTCCGCTGTGGCGACCCCTAACCGGGAAAAGCCGAAAGACACAACAACAACCTTTCTTTCATTCATGTCAGAGTTCCTACTAATAAGCTTAGAGTTACATATATCTAACTCACATATGTTCTCAAAAAGTTGGACAATGGGATGAAGTGGGGGGTTATATGTACTTGAGATGGCTAAAGGGTTGACAAAGAACCAGCTGCAGAATTTTTAAAAAGAATATTCAGGTTCAGCTTTCGTATATACATTCTTAAAAACATAAGAGTATTAGAAACATCTAGGGGTTGTGGGGATACAAAGGTGAATCATTTGGCAAACAAATCACAGTGTTCAGAATTAACAGCAATGCTGGAAAAAATTATACACATTAAAATCACCTAAAGTGTCGGTAACTATATGGCAGGGTGGGAGTAAATGGTCTATATCATCACCTAAATTGTTTGGTGGTGAATGCAAGAAGTTAGTTAAAGTCACATTTACATCCTGTTGTTCCAGAACTGGTACTAGAAAACTTAGAGTTACATATATTTAACTCACATATGTTCTCAAAAAGTTGGACAATGGGATGAAGTGGGGGTTTATATGTACTTGAGATGGCTAAAGGGTTGACCAAGGAACCAGGGCAGAAGCTTTAAAAAGAATATTCAAGTTCAGCTTTTGTGTATACATTCAGAAATCCATAAGAGTATTAGAAACATCTATGGGCTGTGGGGGAACAAAAGTGAATCATCTGGCAAACAAATCACAGTGTTCAGAATTAACAGCAATGCTGGAAAAATTATACACATTAAAGTCACCTAAAGTGTTGGTAACTATGTGGCAGGGTGGGAGTAATTGGTCCATATCATCACATAAATTGTTTGGTGGTCAATGCAACAAGTTAGTTAAAGTCACATTTACATCCTGTTGTTCCCGGACTGGTACCTCTTCCCCCACTCTGTTTGCCATCCCTCCCCTGTTCCAATGGTTGTTCCTGGTCATCGGGGACATATCCCAATTGTTGTTCCCCTGGGGACCCTTGTTCCTCAGATGCTCTTAGCATCTCAGGGTGGGAAACTCTTCTGTGTCTAAAAAAACCTGACCAGAGTTACTAGTTGAAGGATTATCAGTACCAGTAACATTGCTGTTACTGTTGCTAGGATTCCCATTAGAATTAGTATATTTTTTTCCCCATTCCTGGGAAGTGAGAGGTCTGGGATATGGCAGGCCATTACTATAGTCATTTCTGTCCCTATTCAGTGTCTTAGTTTTACGAAGTTTAATAGAACTTACTAGATGCTCCATACTCTTAAAAATCTCACATGCTCAAATTTGTGTTGTTCATAATGGAAATGCTCACAAATGCTTTTATCAATATCAGAAACAGAGGCAGATAATTCATTAATTAAAACATCATTATATTCTACTATCAAATGCATATATTCTATGCCATGTCTATCAAATAAAGCAACTAGCTCTTTAAATAGTTATGAATTGTACTGTAACCCATTAGAGTAGCACCACATTATTAATCCTTTTGGCACTATATTGTCCTTAATACATTCCCTAAAATAAGCATTGTCAATCTGAAGTCGCTTAATTTTAGAAAGTTTGTAATCAAACTGATCAAAATGATCATTGTTACCAGTGTCCATTGTGATTCTCTCAGCTTCACCAAAGGAAAATGTTTCTGCAAGGCAGTCTTGTAATGCTGGAACTGCGCCTGCCGATGAATTAATGTTCACTGAATGATTAATGGGTTGTCCACACGGTATATATGCATTAATACTGTCCTCTCCATTAGAGACATTTAAAAAATGACCATTAGAAGGTCGTTGAGAGTTTTTGAAAGAGAAACTTCATTTAAAACATTCCTGCAGGCTTGTGGAAGCCATTGCAGCCCAACCAGCTGTCAGCTGATGCATGATGACATCAGAAGGGGGCATGATCAGCAAGAAATCCACTTTGAGTGACAGCGACTGTACTACTGAACTCAAAGCAAGTACAGTTTGTTGTAGAGTCTCCAAATCTATGTTCTGAGTTGAAAGTGGGCTCGCTGAATCCCTGCTAGCTTCACTGGCCATCCCAAACTCAAAAAAGTCACAAAGTACAAACTGAAGCAGATAAACACAAAAGCCGGAAGAAGTAGCTGGATTGAACCCACTCAAAGTAATGCAGGCTCCAAACCACCACACAGTTGTAGAATGCAGAATCCACTTCAGAACATAAAAATCCAAGGATGAGTGCTATCATCCAGAAAGAGCTAGACTTCATCAGAGAATTTACCCCACATACTTACTTCCTTTTTATACAGTTCAAACAGGAAGTTCCACCCAGTTATGAACTAATCAATTATGTCATTAAAAGCACAATATTTACAGTCACTGAATTTAAAAAGCAGACAAAATATACAAACTGAAAAAGTTCATCGAACACACCACCATAAAAAACACACTATATATAAGCACTGCTTCTTAAAATGACAATGTACAAGAAATATTTAAATATGTTGAATATGTTAAAACAAAATAAATATGTGTAATTAAATACTAAAAACTAGATATAGTAGAAAATGTTAACAGAAATAAATGCACATTAACATAATAAATACCGGCCATGTGAATTATTTAAAATGTTGAAATACATAAAAGAGAAATATATTTTTTATCTTTCCAATGCCTTCAGTTTTAAAATTGGACTAATGGAAATATATTCATTCAGACCTGGCCAGTTCCCAGCATTCAAATGTAATTGCCAGTATAATTCTCTTTTCTCAAGTAATAGTGACCATGCACCACCCCTCATATTGGTACTAATATTATCTATAATAAAAAATTGGACCTTATGGTCATTTTACTCCAAAATATGTTTGCCAAGAGAATTAAATTCTTTTTTATTCTTTATGTCGTATATGCGATTTTTTAACTTTCTATCAGTCTTGCTTATGTAAAAGCAAGAACAGATGGTACACATGGCACAGTAAATCACTTTCTCTGGGTTACAATTATATCTCTGATTGACTCTGATTTCGATATTATTGATGTCAAAAATACTGCCTTCTTTTATGTAACTGCAATAATTACATCTGCCACATTTGTTCATAGAACTTGACCTGTGGTTTGAGTAGGAGCTACTGCTCTCAGATATGTTTTTCATATTCTTGCCTTTCCTATATACCATAATAGGTTCCAGTCCTATTAGTGGTCTGATGTTCTTATCATGTCTCAAACTAGACCAGTTTTTTATTAAGATGTTTCTTATTATGTAACTATCTTGAGTGAATACTGTAATGAAAAAAGTCTTATAATCATTTTTACTTGCAACAATGTTAGTTTCTTGATTACTGGTGGAAGGACCACTGTCAATCATATTAGAAGTAAGGAAAGGTATATAAAACCCACGCTCTCTCTTGTTAAACACCTCAATCATTATATTACTAGCAAACTTACAAGGATAGCCTCTTTTTTGAAGCATATTTTTCAAGTTGTCACATTCATGTAAAAATTCATCAATACCTGATACCATACGAGCTGCACGCACCAACTGTCCTTTAACTATTGCTTTCTTTTGTTTGACTGGGTGTGTGCTAGAAAAATGCAGTAGTGAGTTAGAATACATGTTTTTCCTAAAGATTTTTGAAACAAAAATCTTATTTTCATAATATTTTTCCAGTAATATGTCTAAAAAGGAAATTTTGCCAAGGTCTCTGGTATAGGTGAACTTTAGAAATTCGGTGGTGGTTCCACTATAGTTTATAAAATCATCAATAGTAGCAACAAGTCCATCCCACAGAACAAACACATCATCCAAAAACCTGGTGTAAAATTTGATGTGCTCAAAAAAACATGAAGGAAAAAGAAAATTCTTCTTCGTTTGCCTAACTATAATATTTGCATATAGACCACCACATGCAAAGCCCATAGCCACCCCTTCTTGTTGTAAGTAAATTTCTTTGTTAAACAAAATGAAGTTGTTTTTAAGGACAATTTCTATCAGTTGTGAAAAGACCAAGACCTGGAAGTGTGAGATATCCTTTTCATATAAGAAATCTGTAAACCACTCCAAACCAATTGTATGAGCTATGACTGAATAATATCGATAGTAATAAAAACAAAAGTGTCCTTGAAAGGTATCTCATCTATAGCTTGTAAGAAGCTCCATGAATCCTTGCAGATATGTGTCTCACTCAATATGTATTCTTTTAACATGTTGTCTAGATATCTTGCAAGGGGGTGGGTAATGAACCCCTTGGAGTCTACAATGGGTCACATGGGTGGTTGGCTAAGATTTTTATGCAATTTTGGCAGACCAAACATGACTGATATTTTAGAGTAGGGAACAGAGAGAAAATTAAGCACATCAATAGAAATTGAGCCCTCAGTAAATAAATCTTGGAGTTCACTCCTTACATGCTGGTAAGAAGTGTTCAATTCATTAATGGATGATTTTAAATATGCTTTTCCTTCTAGAATACAAAGCATTTTCATGTTATAATCCTCATAGTCCATTAAGACAACACCTCCACTTTTATCAGGTTTCATAATTCTAATAGTTTGTGAAAAGATTTTTATTCTGTCCATTACCTTTTTCTCATTCATGTCAGAGTTCCTACTAGAAAGCTTAGAGTTGTTTATGTCTAACTCACATGTTTGTGTCTTTCGGCTTTTCCCAGTTAGGGGTCGCCACAGAGGAACTCCGGTCCGCTAATGATTGGTAGTGGATTTTTACATACCGGGTTACCAGCCCTGATGCACAACCTTCAACGAAGGCACGCCCCATTCACGTATGCCTCCACACAGAAGACGCTCTAGCTGAGAATCGAATGGGACAACATCTTGCTATGAGGCGACAATGCTACCGCAGCACCACCACCGCAATTTGTATATGTTCTCAAAAAGTTGGACAATGGAATGAAGTGGAGGGGTTATATGTTCTTGACATGGCTAAAGGGTTGAGAAAGGGAGGTCTGGGAGGTCGTTAGGGTTTGAGAAGATTGCATATAACTGCCTCACCATAAGTAAGCCAATGTGTACAGTGCGTAATATGTAGGTGGCTGTAGTATGTGGTTTTCTGGCAACCAGAGTGATATTACGAGTGTTTGTACATGAGAATTTTGCTTCCAGAGGTATATATACCCTGCAGATAAAACACTTTTGTTTCCACCTGTTCTTTATCACTCATTGGAACAATGTTTTTATAAAATAATGAACATCCTTGAATAAAAAGCCTTCCCCTGCCTAGGAAGGAGAATGTTCATTATCCTATAAATATAAAAAGAAAATGCTTATAGACCAGTTCTAGATCTTTCTTTCTTAAACCTGCTTATGATAAGGCCCAAATTCAAAATCATATCACTTCATAACCTGTTACCTCTTCCTCCTCTTTTAAGTTTCCTGACAACACTAGACTTAAAAGATAATTATCATCACATCCCAATTCATCTTTATTTAGATCTATTTTTATGGTTTTCCACTGTGATTTTCATGACACCCCTGGCAAGGCTGCACATGAGAAAGATGCAGTGTTATCTGAAATCTTTTTGGTTCTTCCATCAGCACTATTTATCTTTTCAAATCCCAGTGCTGGGGTTTGTCAGAAGAGGAATCTTTTGGTGGAGTCAACTGATATCCTTAAATCTAGTCACTCTTTTTTGCTCCCTGCTCCAAAGCAGTTAGTCACCACAGACACTTCGGACTTTGCTTGGGGGAGCAGTTTCAGGAGGGATGAAAGTACAGGGAGTGTGGAACACCAAGAACAGATGCAAGCATATAGATATCAAGGAGATGCTTACCCTGATCAAGATACCCAACTCTCTGAACCATCTTTGGTCCCTGGGACCTCTTCAAAGGGTTACAGTCAATAGTCAATACCACAGTCATGTGGTACATCAACAAGCAAGAAGCAATTAGGTTGTACGCCCTTTGCAGACTAGCCATGTTAGTTTTACATACAGCTTCACAGCACAGTCTCACTCTACAGGCATCCTACATTCTGTCAAAGCAAAACTGTGAGGCAGACAAGCTGAGCAGGACCATGGCAGACCCTCATGGATAGAAACTAGCTCGGGGGGGGGGGGGTCTTCCAAGATTTGATCCATCTGTGAAGATTTTCTGAAGCAGACCACTTTGCCTTCTCTCTGAAAACTCGGTGAGCAAAATTATGTTCCAGGACTCCATGCAAGAAGGTTTGGAAGACAGATGCCTTTACTTTTTTTTTGGACAGGAAGGTTCCTGTATGCTTTTCACACTTTCCACTAATATCCAGGATACTTATAAAGATTCAGAAGAAATCCCCCAAGATCATTGTGGTGACTCCCTTCTGGCCCAGGCAACCATGGTTCTCCCTTCTTTTGGAAATAACAAGGGACAGTTACCACAAGCTTCCTCCCAGTCTGTATCTAATTAAAAATAACAGACGTGTTTGATACATGCCAGAATCAATCATTTTCAACTGACTGGCTGGTTAATAGAGTCTCAATTCCTTTTAGGCACCTGTTTTCTGATGATGTGCAGCAGGTACTAAGGGAAACACAAAAGCCTGCTACTAGAAAATGATTTATTAAGAAATGGAAAACATATTCTAGTAGGTGCCAACAACAATACTAGCACTCACTATAGGGCTAGTTGTTCTCTGGTTTCACAATATTTGCCTGAGTTACTATCTGATGGCTTTCTTATTCCTCTGCCAAGTTTCATTTATCGGCCATTTCAGCATCTCTACTCAAGCATCGTCCTCTTTCAATGCAGTCTCACATCAAAATGTTTTAGAAAAATATTTTGCATAAGAGGCCTCTAAGAAAACTGATGGCCCCTGCATCAGATGTTAATTCTGTGTTAATTCTGTGTTAGAAGTTAACACTTGCTCCATTTAAACCAACTAATCTGGTTGGCTTGAAGTTCTTAACATAGAAAATAGTTTTACTGATTGCTCTCACCTCTGTAAGAGCTGCAAGATCATATGGTGAGTAAAGCATATCTTGTTTTCCATAGGGACAGGGTTTCTTTGAAAACTAATCTTTCTTTTATGCCTAAAGTGGTAACTGAGTTTACTTTAAGTCAAACTATCCATGTCTGCATTTCCTTTCCTGATTATTAAAATGAGGGGGAAAGGATATGCCATACCTTGGATTTCCACAGACAACTCATATACTATTTTGGCAGAACTAAATCTTTCATGGCTTTGTATCAACTGTTCATTTTTTATGAAGGTAAGAATAATGGACAGCCTGACACATTTCCAAATGATTGTTGAAGGCTATTACCTTTTGCTATGCTCATCATATCAAATATATCTATTCCAGGCAGGGTCAAGGCCCACTCTACAAGGGCTTTGACTTCATCTGCAGCTTTTTTGGAAAGGGTTAGATTCTAGAAGCATTCTGGAAGCTGCTACTTGGTCCTCTATACATACCTTTACAAAGCAGTACAAGCCAGATTCCTTCATTAGGTCCAGATCAAATTTTGCTAGGACCATTATCCAGAGACTCCTGGACTCTACTCCTTCCACCTCCCACATGTAGTTAGCTATGATAATCTACCCAGGCTGCTGCAGCAGTGATCAATATGATGAACATAATATAAGGAAGTACCTGCTGGCAGGATAGCTCTGAAGGACTTAGTACGCAGACTTGACTTTTAGTCAGCCGAACTTGAGCTGCTTGACAGTTTCGATTCGTGGAAGGTGTCCTGAAGCTTTGGGAGCCAGCCAGCTGTTATATCTTTGGCATGATATAACCCAGTATAGCTAAGGATACTGTATTAGTGATCATTCAAACAGCTACTGTTATCGTAAGTACAACTTATACAACTGTACTCTCCGTGATGTGCTACTAATTGTAAAATTGGCTACAGTAGTTAGCACTGCTATAAATAAGAAATATGCAGTGTGATATGTAATAATGTTAAGGTGTGTAGGTGCAGTAAATGTTATCCTTAAACATTAGCACCTTAGAGACCTGGCTTTGTGGCTTACATGGCTAAAACCCTCACTACAACCCAGATGACCAAAGCAGACCTTTAAAATGTCCCTAGTTTGGAGGAGTGTTCCTATTCCCCAAAATTCTTAGCTTTCCTATTCTTTGCTTTAGGATATTCCTATTTTTGAAAGTATGACTGCCAACTGTCCAGATTTTCATAGAACGTCCAGGTTGTTCCCTCATACTTTGGTCGGTGGTTTTCTGGCAAATTACTGAGTACTAAAGTCACTAAATAATGACATACATTTGAGTTTCAGACTTCATATCCTTTGGAAAAATAAATGTTTACATAAACTATCTTATCCTAACAACTTTCTAAGTTTATAAGAACAATATTTAAAATCTTTATCTACTTTGGGCCTTTGTCCATGATTATTTAAGGCTTTGTCCAGATTTTATGTACAAAAAGGTCAGGAGGTAAGTCCCACTTTTCAGGCTTGATTTCCACCTTATGCAGTTTTCTGACTCCAACTCATCAAATGTGATTTTGAAGCTAATACACAGAAAATCACACTACATTACCAACATATTAGTGGACTATAATTTCAAGAAATAGGGCACGCAACTTATGACTCCCTTTTTCTGAAACAAACAAACAAATAAGTAAATAAATAAAAGACCTTGTGTCATACAATTTTCTGTCAATTTTTCCATAATTTTTGTCACTCAGTTTTTTTAATGTGTTTCTTAGTAGTATCCCACCACATTCCTACTGGAAGTGAACAAAGTTATAAGGCATTTGCTATTCAATTTTATGTTAATTAGATGTCTAATTAGATTCTTAGCTGAAAGTTCCCACTTTTCAAGGGCCTTTGTTTGTATATTAAATGACTGCAGGTTGACGGGTATGGAAGTTTGGTTACTGACTTAGGCACTGGAATGGCTGAGGTGGGGCCAGTAGAAGTGAGTATCTAACATCAGGTCACTAATTCTGGGGGAACAGAGGCAGTACAACTTTCCACACTGTTAGTCACTACAGGACTATAAATAAATGAAAGAAGCAACCATCGATATGATGTAGCTCCTTGCTGCACACAAGACTGACAATCTTGCATGTGTGCAGAATCATGTAATAGAGTATCTTAGAGTAGCAGGACTAAGTGTAGTTGGTGGCTGCTGGTAGGGAGAGTATAAGGTTGGAAGGGCTTCCCTAAAGATTGATACAACAATCTCTCTCTTTTACACCCAGTACTCATCTCAAGGGTGTAAGTAATAAGTGGATAGTGCTTTATCATGCAAGAGAAGGAATAGGGCTGCAGGACTGTTTCCCTTCTCTGAGAAATGAATGCAATTTTCACTTACTATAGATAGGGTGTTGTAAAAAATGGAAAACAAACAAAAAAGAAATAGCACCCTAGGAACATCAGCTTTACCCATTACAGAGGTTAATTGTTCTATGATATCTGTTAGGTAATAAATATTATACATAAATACATTTAAAGTTCTAAAAGCCATGGCATTTAAATAGCATAGGTAGACTTCCTCTCAGACAGACAATCCAAAATCAATATAGATGTGTCTGTCTCAGAAAAATATTCCCACATACTGTAATCCCTTGGGGATTCATCCTT
This sequence comes from Protopterus annectens, assembly GCF_019279795.1. Classification (NCBI taxonomy): domain Eukaryota; kingdom Metazoa; phylum Chordata; order Ceratodontiformes; family Protopteridae; genus Protopterus; species Protopterus annectens. The sequence goes on from NC_056734.1 coordinate 55,110,776, forward strand.
GCTCCAGTTCTGTTCGCCAGCTTTATTAAGAAATTCCCATATTACCTTCCCAATCTCCACTGATCTTATTATACCCAGTTGACATGTTCAGCTACAGATCTAGTCACAGTGGAACAGATATTCAGTCCACAGTTTTCAGCAGGCCTTTACTCACTCTGTGAATAATTTAGAAATCACCTCTTAATGCACAACCTCTCTAAAACCAAAACCATGCTCTTCAGAACATCCCCAGAACTCTTAGCTTTCCTATACATGTTGATATGATCAGAAACAAATCATCTTATTCCACTTCTGAGCCAAAACAATCTTTCCTTCACTTGGTACACCAGCAAGAATAGATATAGCAAAGGGAGATCTTCTAGCCCAGCAGGAGTTTAACCGTCCTAACACTGCAGCATCATCCAAAAAGAACTCTCACATTTTGCTAGTAACTGGGAACAGAATCTGCCAGTTAATTACTTATCCCCAAAACACTTCACTGCTACACTCTCTCTCAAGTCAACTGGCTCCCCATAAACCAGAAAACTGATCTCTTACTTGGAGCTTGGCTCTTTAGCCTACTACCTCTTGAAACAGTTTTACCCCTAGCATCAAAATTAATAGAAAAAATATTCCTATAACATTAGATGTTAGTCTCAGACTACCCACACTCTTCTGCAACCAAATTATATCACATCAAACACCTCCTACTCTACTATTACTCCCACACTTTGGCAATCGTTCCTCCACCCACCTAAATGCACTTACCTAATATTCAAGATGTCCATCAACACTTGAAATCTCCCTCCTCAAAGAAGCTCATTCCTCCTGTCTCCAAAGGGATCATATCACCAAACCAAGTTTAAATGGAACCCTGTCAGTGATCATTAGTGAGTTTATTGAATGCCAGCAGATCAAACAAAAGCTGCTGAAACAACTTACACCAACAGTGGAGTTTTTTTTCTTTTCTCTACTGTTGTTAGATCGCAGAATTGGTATACATAAGTTCAAAGGGTGTGGGGCATACCTTTACATATTGAGGGTGCAGGTTGAGGAGGGACATATATTCTTTTGACGTTTGGCAAAAGTTGCTTCAGCAGTTGTATTCCTGTCTACCTGCATTTTGTAGATTCTCTGATGATGGATCAACATGCTTCACTTTTATCTTCTCTAAGCTCTTCTCTGTTTCTTCCATTTTCTCAAGTCAAAAGAATGTTAATGTTGAAATAAAAAAAATGTCTGCATATAACATAGCCAAACATGTAAACTTAATTATAGTATAATTACTACTTAAACTACTATGGGCCATGTACACAATATCTTGTATTGTCTACGTGTTTTTTCTTTTTTCATTAGCTGTGTATTAGCTGATCCTACTACTGTGTGTAAGCTTAAATAATGTTTTTTTTTAAACTATTTTTTCTTATGTTCTATGTACTATATGTGAATTACTTCACCCAGGCTGTGTCTGAAAATGATTATTTATAACTGGTGCACTAGTCTGCTAAACATAAATAAATAGCACAAACCACATTTGTTGGACCTTTTTCAGAAAGGCTAGAGACATCTAAAAGTAGTTTATTTCCATCTTTATCTACAGAAAAAAATTGTATGCAGAGATTTGTCCTCCATTTCATAGACTTCAGATACACTTCCATTGCTTTATAAAATTTGACCTCAAGATCTGGATAGAGCATAGTTTCTATCAAGATGTATAGATTGTCTTAACTGGGGAAGGTGTGCTGAGAAGAAGACTCAGATAAAACAGTATTTGCAAGCTTTTAGAACATTTTCTTTCCTTACACATGCCTATACCATTTTATTCATTGTGTTCTGCCTTAAAAAACACAGAATAATAATAATAAAATTTAAGTCATCTGAGGAGACCTATCCTTATCAAGCTGTGTGTCAGATGAGTTAGAACTGTTTTCATTGTAATCACAAGGAAAACTATTTTATTACGTGCCTCCACGAACATTATAATGACAACATTGCATATTTTAGTTATCAACATTATAATACATCAGATCCTGGTGTGTCACAGATGCTGTGTTGTGCTTTTGGGTCACAAGAGGTGAAGAAGAGAGAAAAGGAGAGCTTTGATTTGCTTTATACTTTTTCCTTTCCTTGTGCAACCTCAAAGTTAGTATCCATATCTATCTATATATATATATATATATATATATATATATATATATATATATATATATATATATATATATACATATATATATATATATATATACATATATATATATATATATATATATATGTATATATATATATATATATGGGTGCTGGTCTTATTATCGAAAGCACATTTCATCGAAATGTACATGATCTAACTCACTTTCACAAAAGTGCATTTTGTTGAAAATGCACTTTCACTGAATGGTAACTAAGCAAACAGTTGTTTGCATGTAGATTTAGTTGTACATCAACATGTACTGTTGATTGCACAACTAAGCAAACTGTTGCTTAGATCGAGCTACAACAGAGATAAGGGAATATTCCCTTTTCCCCACTGTAGTGCAATCTAAGAGTAAGAATATTAATGTAGGGGAGGTGCGGGGTGGCACAGCCCCCAACACGGGGGTACAGGGGGGGGTCTTGCACCCCTGCATAAACATGAGTACTGTTTTATTTTTTTAGTTTCTTGGCATGTTATTTATTTATTTTTTTTGCAAAAGTGCATTTTCTATAAAATGCACTTTCGCGAAAGAGAGTGTATCAGCATAGATCCATATATATATATATATATATATATATATATATATATATATACATATACATGCACAGAGAGAGAGAGAGAGAGAGACAAGAGGGGTCTGGGGAAAGTCCTAACATTTGGGGATATAGATGGTTTACTCCTCCCAGAAAACACTTGATGGTGTAGCATTTTTAGTGTTTTTATTTTTGTAATGTGACTTTATATGCATTTAAATGCTTTTGTAATAATTAATGTTGTATTTATTAAATACACATGAATCTTAGTGGATCCTCTTTATCAAAGTAATGCTTAGATTTGCATGGAGAAGTAACATTTTTATTCTTTCTCCGGCTCTAAATCTTAGGTGAAAATCCAACTTAATTTTCAATTCACTTTAACAAACATTTGATACTAAAATTAAAATGAATAAATTACCATTTTCTGATAAATCTCATAAATGTACTTCTGGACTCACTTTTGGCCCTTGATACAGAATACATAGAAAGAGAACCAGAATCACTAAGAGAAATATGTTCAGTGGCTTGTTGTGTGAGTAGCAATAATACTGGCAGAAGGAACTTTGCAGAGGCTGACATTTTATCTTTACACTTAAGCCATGTTCTTTGTTCAGTTCCAATATGCTTATCAACAGTTTTATAATTCAAAATACTCACAAAATGTACAGAAACATAATGGGAACTGTTTATCACTTGTTTCTAATCCTTTTCTCCTATGACCATTATTTTACTGCCTGGACACTCTGTTGACCAATTCTTTTGCCCTAGGTGAGAACCCTTCAACTCATTCATTTCCTGGGGGTTGAGGGTCAAGTGAACAGGGGATGCTGCCTCCTTTGACAAGAAGACTCAGCCCTCCTTGTAGACTAGCACCCACCCCTGTGCATCTTCAGTGTCCACCAGTGATTTTACTACAGACAATGTGCCCCAGGCACAACCTCTCTTCCCAACCTCCTCAAAAGAAAGTTGAGAATGCATAAGCTTCGTCATTACTCTCCTGCCCCATGTCAGCTCCAGCAGGTGTCCAAACCACTAGTCAAATTTGGATCTCCTCGACTGCATTCAGGTCGATATCCCTCTATGTTATTGGATCGGGTTGGGGAAATTACCCATCAAATAGTTAAACTGTGGAAAGTTCATATAAGCACCACTGAAAGATGTTAATTAGTGAAATAAGCCACTAGCTTCCAGACCTCAAAAGTAAATGTAAAAGTGTGTCTAGGTGATGAGCATGTAAACAGAAGCACCCTAACAAAGCCTATCTGCCAAATTTTTAAAAATCTGATAAAGACTCAATTCCTTTTAAGGTATTTTACTAAATGAAAGAAACTCTGATAATGAATTGCAAGGCAGTTATAGCATAAAGGAAGCTCTGCTGAGTACTGTCAACAATATGATGAGATATGCGTTGTTTAATACTGAGATATACTTTGAATGTTGTGATTTTATTTATTTATTTTTCACAGAATCATAGACTCATAAACTGTTACTAGGCTAATGCAGGTAGCCTTTCTAAGCCTAGCCAAGTTTTCCTTAAAGAATAAAGATGTATTCTATCCAAAGAGGACATTGAGTGTCAGGCATATATATATATATGCCCTTAACAGTTGACCCATTTTTTTCAGTTTAGGAACTTATGTGGACAGAGACCTAACTTTTGTCCAGCATGCATTTGTTGTTGTAAGAATGTCCTTCTATTTTACACAGCTTAAAAACAAAGGTATTGTTTCTATATCTAGGGATGCCATTGTCCTCCCTTACTCAGCCCTCATTAGAACATTCATTTTATTTAATGCCCCCTTTGGCATGTATTTGTCCAGAAACATGCAACAACTGGAATGCCCACAGGATTGCCTTGCTAAAAGGATACAAGGTCTAAATAACATGTGCTACATGAACTGAGTCAAAGCCCTGTTATCCTATAGACTGCTAAAAGGTGACCTGTGTCTGTCATGCAAGACATCCTCTGACCAATTACTGATGGATTTTCTGCACATCAACAAGTCATATGGTATCAGAAATACTTAGTCTAATGTATTTATTTATTTTACATCTGTTTATCGGGAAAGTCTGACTGGGCCAGATGGCCCTTTTCCAGCAGACGTCCTGGAAGAAAAGTTCCATTATGAAGAAACTAAAAATACATTGAAATATGATTACATACCATAGAATAAAACATTACAGAACATGGATACAAATGCAAAAAATATTACATAAAATAGTTTAGAATCTAAAATCTCCATTACAGAGAAGAAAAATAAGAAATTACTTTACTAAATTTGCAGTTGCTTATACTAAGGCAGTCTTGAGGTGGAGAGCATGAAGGAAAGAAAAGTCAAAGTGTAGAAAGCTTGAGATAGAGAGAAGTCTGAGCTGTAGGAAGCATGTATTAAGCACAGATGAATTATTTTCTTAAAGTATCAGGATTTATGTAGGAAGAGAGGAGTAGAAGAATTTGAGACTTAGATAACTGATGTTGGTACAGTAGTTGAGTGGTTGATTAGAGAGGGGAGATGTGAGTGATCATCCTGAGGAAGAGCAGGAGCATAGCCAGTTGTCATTTAAATAGTTTTTGAGGAATGATTTGAAATGTTTTGTATTAGTAGTGTTTACAATTTGTTGTGGAATGGAGTTCCAGATCGTAGATATTTTGTATGAGAAGAGGGATTCACCAAAGATGTTATTGACTTCTGTGGCTTTTGGTAATAGTTTATCAGATGATCTTAAAGTTCAGTTGTTGCAGTATTGCTATACTAGGTCTTTGAGACTAATCAGTAGTCTGGATTATAGATGATGCAGTGGGTGATAATTGGTTTAAGTGGAGGAGGTTGGGATGTTCAATCCATTTTAGTTCTTGAAGTGCAGAGCAGTGATGAGTTCTACTTGGGTGGATTAGGGCAAATCTAGCTATTTTGTTATAGCAGGCCTTGAGTTTGTTTAGCTCAGCTTTTTTATATTTGTAAATATGTGGGAGGCATATAGTAAGGTAAAGAGGAGATGTGTTCTTGCTATGGTTTGTCTGGTGGTATTGGTGAGGAAAGGTTTTGCTCTATAGAGGGTACTAAGTTTAATATGCCCCTTTTTAATAGTAAAAAACAAATGTTTGTTGAATTTTAGCGAGTTATCGATTGTTACTCCAAGAAGTTTTGTGTGTTCTACTGGTTCTATTTTGGTATTGTTAGGTGAAAAAATACTGAAGGCGGGTTGAATTACTTGTGATTTGCCTTTAGTAAAGATCATCAGTTTAGTTTTGCTTGGGCTGAGTATTAGCTGATGGGTTGATAAGTATTTTACTATGTCAAGGAATGATTTTTTTCAGTTATTTCCTGGAGTTTGGGAAGAGTTGGGGCTAAGCATATAAGGGAGGAGTCATCAGTGTATTGAATAATAGTAGCATTGTTAGTAGCAGTGGATAGTTTATTGGTGAATATGGAGGAAAAGTAGTGGACTGTGTACTGACCCTTGAATAACACCCACTAAAACAGGAAGAATGGGGGGGAATGTGTTTTGCCACTTAACTGCTTATTGGCAGTTAGTTAGGTAGCTTTGGAACCATGCTGATGCTGTTTGGAGAGGTTTATGAATGTTAGTTCATTTAGTAGTTTTTGATGTGAAACAGTGTCAAATGCTTTTGACATGTCTAGAAAGACGGATAAAAGTAAAAGGCCATTGTTTTTAAGCTCATTGATCTTATTAGTGAGCAGATTAAGGCTATTCTGGTGCTATGCTTAGGTCTGATATCATGTTGTGAGCTTGAGGTGAAGGATGTTCCTTAATAGGTGGTCTAGGAGTCACCTATGAATGCATTTTTTAAGGATTTTTGCTAATGGGAGTAGAATGGCTATGGGATGGTAGTTAGATAACTGTTGAGGGAACACCTGTATGGAGGAGTATGATGTGAGATATTTTTCACAGTTCTGGTATGTATTGCTCAGTTATAGATCGATTAATTAGAATGGAGATGGGATAAGCAATTGCGTCAGCTGTTATTCTGAGAAATTCACTGGGTAACTGGTCAGCAGAAAGAGTGGTAGGCCTTAGTTTTTTTATTCAGTAGTGTTATGGCATTGGTTTGAACTGTTTTGATAGTGAATGAGTTGAGGTTTGTGAGGGTGCCTAAAGGAAGTGTTAAGGGTGAGTTGTTGTTGTGATTTACTAGAGATAGTATTGAGTTTATGAAATGGGAGTTAAATTGGGATGCAGTACTGTCAGAGGTGGTAGGGGTGGTGGGTGATGGGGTAGCAGTTTGATCTGGGTTAAGAAGTTGTTTTATAGTTCATAGCTTTATAGGTTCATAGACGAGTACTAGGCTAATGACCCTAGAGCCTTTACAAGCCTAGCCCATAGGATTGCTCTGGCATTGTGCCGCACAATGTTAGTTTCCAGTGCCTCTATCAAGCAGAGCCACTGAAGTGATTCCCGGGGTGAATTTTCTATTTCCCATTGTTAAATAAATTCGTTAGAGTCAGACTGTAAAAATCATTGAGTTATTCAAACACAATGTCAATTAATAACAAACAATAATGCAGGAGAGCTAGAGTATCTTAAAGCTCTAATGTACATTAGGAGGCAAAAAACCATACACAAAGTTTGTATAGAATTTTGACTGCTTTATTGACCAAAACACATTGGTTATATACATTTCATTATCAGTTTTGCCCACCTCACTGGTGTGGTCAGTGACAGGGTCTTTACATCATAGTAATTCAAAAAAGTGCTGAATTTGTGTTTTTCAAAAAGTCCTTTTCCCATGAGAATGTTGCAGCCTTGCAAGCAGCTGGTCAGTCACGATGACCTCCTGAGGATGTAGCCAATTCAAGGTTCTCTGATTAGTTCAAATACAATAGATGTATGTCTTCCTTAAAGCCTCCCTTTGTCTTTCTTGTTCCCAGCTGCGCACTATCAGAGATAGTGCGCACAAGGCTACTCTCCTGGTGGAGGCAGGAAAGAGGACACACATGCGAACAGATTTATTATTTTCTAACTTTGCAAAATAATCTTTACTTGAAAGACATGAGCCAGACTGCATCTGCAAGCTGCCAAGGTCAAATTTCTGATTACACTGCAGCTTGTGCTTCAAGCAATAATATGCAGGTTTATTTCTACTATTATTCTAGTAAGACAGAATTAAATGCATTACCTAACCTTTATTCTTTTATTTTAAGTACATTTATTCCTAACTAAAGCACACATTTCTCTATATATTTGATCACACAACTTATATATGTTTGAATGATTAAATACACATCTTCCTAAGCAGCACACATTGTAAATATATTTTTCTAGGCAGCATGTATGTAAATATATTTTCTAAGCAGCACACATTGTAAATATATTTTTCTAGGCAGCATGTATGTAAATATATTTTCTAAGCAGCACACATTGTAAATATATTTTTCTAGGCAGCATGTAGATTTTTCTAACATTCTCCCTCCTTTTAATGCATTTAATACTATGTGAAACATAAACAGTATTAGTTCATTTCTTAGCCTTTTCCTTTCAAGGACTTTCAGCTAAGTAAGTCATTTGTTTTATATTTCAGATAGACTTTCACTTGGTATCAACAAATTCAATTCTATATCTTGGTACATAGTTTCAGTCACTGATACATCAACTAAGTCTTTAACTAATTTTTTCACACAGGGTATCCCGCAGCAGACACATGCTCCAATTATGAGCAGTACCACACAAATTGCAATCAGAATGTTCATAAGGACCGACCCCCACCCCCCAAACAGATTCTGGAAAAAGTTCGTCAGTGGGTTTGGGCCTGGTTCTGCCATTGCTGACACCTGCTGTATTACCTCCAGGTGATCATTAATTTCATGCTGGTTGTCTGGAATGTACGCACAGCATTCTTCTTTGATAAGCGCCTTGCATACCACCTCTCGCCGCTAGGGTGAAGTCGAGAGCCATTCGGTTCTGTAATACAACTGTTCTCATTGCATTCATCTCATCAGTCACAAGTTCAAGAGCGGAAAAAGTCGCATTGCTCATTACTTCGAGAAGTTTTGACAATTTTCTCAATTCCCAAATCGATTTGACTGCTCCATAGGTTGGGAATATTCCAGCCCAGGATATAACACTGTCACTCAAGTCCATATGGGTCAATTTTTCTTTGTCCTTCACAGACGAATGATCCTTCCAGCTTGCTTCAATCTTACCCACTGGATTAGTAGGTTTTCTGACTGTATTTTCAGCTCGGTGAGCTACATCTCTTACATTACGTATTTTACCCAGGGGCAATTCTGCAGTATGTCTTATGGCTGGAACCAGATAACCCAAAAAACAACTGCCGGACCAATTCTCAGGTAACCATTTATAGGCCTTTTTCCCACAAACAAAATAACAGTTTTCTACTTTTGTACTGATGCGGGTTAACCCTGAATGAAACATTTTCTTATCTATAACAGAGAATTGTCTATATATTTCAGGAGATTTTTGCACATTTCTCAATGTTGTTTTCATCAAGCTTAAATATGAATCATAATTCGTGCTGCAACTAGTACCTTGGTCTATAGGTTTTATATAACATTTGTAAGACACAGTTATGTTACAGTTACTCCAACCAACCTGGAGTGTATCATTTTAACAAAACAAACAATTCCTTTCTGAGTAACAGGCAAATGTAATGCCACTTTGTCTTGTGATCTCACAGTGCCTGTGTCAAATAACAGGTTTTCCCAAGTTGCATTTATTCCCAAGGGGACAGCAGACATCAAAAGTCCTCCATATGCTGTGGGTATTGCAGTACAGACCCAGCAATTTGAAACGTTCATAGTCTCTACATAAACTCGTTTCATAGCCAGGTATGTGTTAAAGTTTGGGTGCCAGTCTGTAGCCAGTCCTTCATCACGCTTTTATTAATTTCACTTCTGCAGTTATATGCAAGAAAAACCATAACAACAAAAGGTTACTACAAACATAGTTATTAAGTGTATGATCAGTAGGCCAGTGAACCAGTGTCTCTGGGGTTGTTTCACATTTTTATTCATTCTGCCTCTGGCCATCCTGTTCCTGTGGTATGTCCAAACTGAATTTCTTAACAGGTTTACAGTGGGTTAAATGAACCCAAGATGATCTCTCAGCAATTTTCACTGCAGTGGGTGTTGCCAACAGTACCTGGTACGGACCTTCCCACCTTGGACTCGCCCAGTTCTTTCTCTTTATAATTTTCAGCCAAATCCAGGACCCCGGGTCAGCACGGCTTCTGGTTTTGTTTCTTGTTTATCTGAAAAGAGTTCAACTGCAAAACAGTCTTATTTGTTAATAACTTTTCATATAACTAGCTAATGAGCCATCGGCCTCCAGCTCTGCAGGCATGAGGGCCTTCCATTGTGGCACACAATATGCCCTTCCAAACACTATTTCAAAAGGGGTCAAGCCCTTTACATTTGGAACAGTTCTCATGCTCAGCAGTGCTAAAGGCAGACAGCAAATCCAAGTCTTTGAGTCTCACTCATTAATTTTCTCAACTTGTTTTCAAGATTCCATTGTACCTCTCCACCAGTCCTGCTGACTGAGGGTGATAAGCACAATGGTTTTTCAAAGAAATCCCAAAAATCTCCCAAGCTGCTGTATCGTCTGGTTAACAAAATGTGTCCCATTGTCACTATAAATTCTTTCCGGTATGCCAAATCTAGGAATGATTTCTTTCACTAGGGCCTTTGCCACTGTTGCTGCATCCGGATTTCTAGTTGGAAAAGCTTCTACCCATTTTGAAAACATATCTATGATTACTAAACAGTATTTTTCCCTTCACATTTGTTCAGTTCTATGAAATCCATACAAATAGTATGGAGCGGATAGGGTGGTGTTGGAAAACTCCTCGCTTTGGTTTAAATGCTCCCTGTGCATGATGTTTGCTACAAATATGACATGTTGCACAAAATTTTTGTGTATAATTCGTAAATCCATATGTTTGGAATGTTTTGTTAACTAACTGTACCATCCCCCCTGTTGAGACATGGCTCTGCCCATGACTCAACAAAGCTGCATATCTAAATAAATTAGATGGCAATATGGGCTTTTCTCTTTGGAGATGTACAGTCCCTCTTCAAGGATTGCTCCTCGTTTTATCCACTTTTGCTTTTCTGCTTTTGTAGCTAATGTCTGCATTGTTTTTAACATTTCTAAATCTAGAGTCTCAGAAGGTTGTAGTTCTTCATTTAAAAGCACAGTTTCTGGGTCTGAGGCAGCTTGCTTCGCAGCTGCATCAGCCCGAGCATTCCCTTTTGAAATTCTGTCTTGTTGTTTTGTATGAGCTGCACATTTACAGATAGCTATTCTAGTGGGTAACTGAATAGAATCTAACAGGTTCAGAATTAATTGCGCATGATTAATCGGCTTGCCAGTAGATGTTATCATTCCCCTGTTTTTCCATTGTTGTGCAAAGACATGCACTGTAGAGAAAGCGTACTGACTGTCAGTATATATGTTAACACATTTGCCTTTCGCTAGAGTGCAAGCACGTGTCAAAGCTATCAATTCTGCTGCTTGAGCTGACAGGTTATGTTGCAGGGGTTGTGCTTCTATGATTTCGTCATCAGTCACTACTGCATAGCCCACTAGGTTCTTCCCTGTAGGACCTCGTCTACAGGACCCATCCACAAAAAATGTCACCTCTCGCCAGCTAAAGGTACATCAGTAAGATCTTGTCTGGGTGTGGTTATTTGTTCCATTTCCTGTAGGCAGCTGTGTGGTATGCCATCCACAGGAATTGGAAGTAATGTCGACGGATTTAATGTTGTACAACGTTCAATTGTCATATGGGGTTGACTCAATAGTATGGTCATGCAAGAAAGATGTCTGGCAGGGGATAAAATGCTATTTTTCCTGCAGTAAAATTATCGCAACTGCATGAGGTACTCTCAACGTGAGAGGATGAAACAACACCACTGAGGCTGAAGCTTGCACTGCCATAGCTGCTGCGACTACTGCTTGTACGCAGGGTGGTAATGATCGTGCCACGGATCTAACTGTGATGAATAGTAAGCTATGGGACGTTGCTTGCCGCCATGTTGTTGCATCAGTACTGACGTCATATATCCCCGCCTACAATCTACAGTTTGGAAAAATCTCTTATGGTAATTCGGAAGCCCTAAAACTAATGATGAAACTATCAGTTGTTTTAGTCTGCAGAAGGCTGCCTCTGCTTCCGGAGTCCAGTGTAGTGTTTCTTGTGCTGCCATTGGTGTTTTAAATATTAAATCAGCCAATGGAGCTGTTTCTAAAGCATAATTGGTATCCAACCCGACAAAATTAGTCGTTCCCAAGAAGGACATCATTTCCTTCTTGGTAGTTGGTCTGGGTGCTTGTAAAATAGCTGCTTTTCGTTCTTCATCTAATGTTCTGCCTTCTTTGGATATCACATATCCCAGGTATTTAACCTGTTCTTTCCAAAGTTGCAATTTATGTTTATTCACTTTATGCCCTTGCTCAGCTAAGAATTTCAATAATGCTATTGTGTCTTCCCTACACTGTTGCTGGGTAGGGGCTGCAAGCAAGATGTCATCTACATAAAGTAGTACTTGGCTGCCCCCTGGTGGAGAAAACCCTGCCAGGTTGCTAGCCATCTCTTGTGCGAATATCGTTGGACTTTCACTATATCCCTGTGGTAGTCGGGTGTACGTATACCTTTTGCCCTGAAATGTAAATGCAAACCAATGCTGGCTGTCAGGGTGGATAGGTATTGAGAAAAATGCATTGCTAATATCTACCACGGTGAAATATTTCTGTTGCGGCTTCAAATCATTTAATAAGGTATGTGGGTCTGGCACCGTAGGTGCTCTTGGTATTACCGCATCATTTACAGCTTGTAAATCTTGTACCATCCGCCATTCCCCGTTTGCTTTTTTTACAGGAAATAGAGGAGTATTACATGGTGAATCTAAAGATTCCACCAGTATCCCTTCCTTGAGTAATGCCATTATAATAGGTTTGATTCCCTGTTCTGCATCCTTGCTCAAAGGATATTGTCTTTTCTTGGTCTAAAGGCTGATTTTGGTGTAATAACTACTGGCCCTGCTGTATGAATAAGTCCTACATCTGATTTTCCTGTTGACCAAAGAACATTTGGTATTTCACTCAAAGCTTTTTCTTCTTCTTCTATCAAGAACGCCATTCAGCTGTCTTCACTCTGTTGTAAGTGTACAGCTGGGCGTGCTTGTGTTAACCAATTCAGTTTCTGTTTCTGTACTCCTAAGTCCGATAATTCTGAGTCAGTTAGTCTCTCCCATCCTGTCACTTTGTCACCCAAGTCTACCCACCTAACATTCTTGTTTTTGGTTAGGCTAATGTGTGGTAGTTTATTGGATTTGTACAATTCCAAAAACTCCTGAGGTAACGAACAACTCACCACACTGTTGCCCTCAGTGTCCCAGTATAGGGTCCGTAATATCAGTCTATTTGCAGGATTCCTGAACAACTTTTGTTCGTATTCTTTATCAGGTCCTGGTGTGCTACAATAATATAGGGTACAATGTAATAAATGTTGCTGGTCAGTATCGAGGGAGGCACCTTGCTGGTGGCTACATTCATCAGTTCCTCGGTCACTGCCCCTGGTCCGTTGTAACCAGATCCTGGCTGTACCAATAATAAGCCTCCCCTCCGACCGTACTACAAAGGTGTCAGTTTGTCTCTGTGCCTCCATACCGTTCATGGTAGGGACTACTGCTATGCCAAAAGTTGCATAAGATCTCTGCCTAATAGGTTCATGGGGCATTTCGCAGAAACTACTATTTTACTTCTTTGGGTCATGCCGGAGACTGGATCAGTTATTGCTATATCATGGGAAAGTGGTTCCCTGTACAACTGTCCGTTTGCTGCTTTCACTAATATGTAATCAGGTGACTCAGAATGTTCCGGTAACTTTGAAGGATGTATCAAAGTTCGTGATGCTCCTGAATCACACAAGAATTTGATTTCTCTCCCTTCTACCAGAAGTGTAACTTCCGGTTTCGTGTCTGCTAAATAGAGCTCTAAGCTCAGTAGTGCCAGATCTAAAACTTCACTTTCCCCAACTTCTACATCCAGTTGCATGTCATCTGCTTCTTCTAAGGTATTTACATCATCCCCCTGCTCATTAGTCTCTTCTGATAACTGCTGAGCAGCATAACTGTCATATAGTCAATCCTCATCTTCCTTATCCTTTTTTTCCGCAGGTGCCTTGCTCCTGCAATCCCTTGCCAAATGTCCCTTCTTACCGCAATTGAAGCATTCACCTTTTTTCTTTCTGCTCTCATAAATTTCTGAGTTTTTGTCAGAGCGTTTGTTACCCTGAATATTTTGCTTACCCTTTTTGGCTGCTTGTACTACAAAAACTTCCGCACCGTCTTCAGCTGTGAAGACCTGCGTTTTCTTTCTTTTACTGTTAAAATGTTTTTCGGCATGTCTAGCATACTCTAACAAGGCTTGAAGCCTACTTGTTCGGTGATCTATCATGTGCTTCGTGATGAAGCTATTGATAGGGGCAATACAACCTTTCAAAAATGCATTCTTCAATTGTTGTTCATATGAACTATCATTCTTTTGATTTTCAGGAACAGGCATGCCACTATGGTTATTAAAACATTCTAATAATCTACCATAGTATGCATCCACAGTTTCATTATCTCGTTGTACACACTGGTTAATGCAAGTCCAGTCTGCCCTAGGTTTCCATTTTTCAGTAATGCGGTCTGTAAGACCCTTCAATCTAGTATCTAGTTCTGCGTCACTATGTGGGAGTGGCCTGTGTTGTGCGTCACGGGCATTCCAGGTGCCACAAATCATGTGCCAGTCTGGACCTAAAATTTGTCTAACTACTCTTTCTACCTCTTCCCCATTTAAGTGGTAACTCAATCTCATACCCTGTAAATCCTGTAGAAATTTCTCAAAGTTAATTTTTGGATGGGGAATTCCTTCTGTAGCTTTCGGATGTCTTCCGGTGTCCATGGTCTATACACTAAGAGAGTTGAGGCCTGGCCCTCCTGTCCTGCCTGCGGGTTTGGTACTTCTATTAATGGACAGATTTCCTCACCCTCATCTAATAAATTCCCGCTTGGTTGAACATCTACAAGTGTTTGGCGTGTTCGGGATCTAGTCCCGATAGGTTCTCTTACAAATGGTTGTCTTAATATCCCTGTTGTCTCTGGGTAACGTGGGGGGGGGTCAGCCCGCCTCCGCTTCATATTCTGAGTAAGGCATCGGTGGACGTGGTAGGGGAGGGACCGATGCTACTATTACATTATTATCCTCTTTGTCTAAAAATAATGCCTTTGCATTTTTATTTTTCTGTTCCCTTCGGTTCGCTTCCTCAATCCACCTATGTGCTTGAGGAACACCCAACTGTCGTTGTTTTTTTGCCTGACCTTCTGCGTCAGATTTTAACTGTCTCAAAAGTTTTACTAATGACATTTTATCCAATTTACCATCAAAGTCATACTTGTTAACCCATGTTGCAAAATATCTCACATTATCTGCTCTCTGTAATTGCATATATTTTGCATCTTCTGTTAGGGGCGGGTCACGTGACCCTTTAGTGCATTCATTTCCCATGTCTCTGAAAGAGAAAAAAGAAGAGAGAGAGAGAGAGAGAAAAACAACAGAACTGTTACGTAACCCTTTCTCTTGTACCACGTGGTATCTTATTCCCCGTATTCACAGTAGTGTCTAGAATGACTGTTTACTTTGTTTTGTTTTATTTCCTGATCTATGACTCAAGATACAATACTTGACTACCTCTCTCCCTGCTATCACAAACCTTAGCAATAGCACAGTGTAACCTGGTCCCGATCTAAAACAAAAACAAAGAGAGGAATTCTGCTTACCCGAGCCTCCTGCTTATGTTTGATAGGCTTTTTAGGACCCAGTTTTCCGCTTTTCGGCCACAGATCAGACAAGTGGACAGCCTCTTTGGGCACGACAATTCAGTCAGAGGTCTTTCCTTCTTCTGCGCAGACTTCAATACCACCTATATATTCTGACCTGTAGCTTACCAAGGGAATTCCGGTCCGAAGGACCAAGATGTTAAATAAATTCGTTAGAGTCAGACTGTAAAAATCATTGAGTTATTCAAACACAATGTCAATTAATAACAAACAATAATGCAGGAGAGCTAGAGTATCTTAAAGCTCTAATGTACATTAGGAGGCAAAAAACCATACACAAAGTTTGTATAGAATTTTGACTGCTTTATTGACCAAAACACATTGGTTATATACATTTCATTATCAGTTTTGCCCACCTCACTGGTGTGGTCAGTGACAGGGTCTTTACATCATAGTAATTCATAAAAGTGCTGAATTTGTGTTTTCAAAAAGTCCTTTTCCCATGAGAATGTTGCAGCCTTGCAAGCAGCTGGTCAGTCACGATGACCTCCTGAGGATGTAGCCAATTCAAGGTTCTCTGATTAGTTCAAATACAATAGATGTATGTCTTCCTTAAAGCCTCCCTTTGTCTTTCTTGTTCCAGCTAAGCACTATCAGAGATAGTGCGACAAGGCTACTCTCCTGGTGGAGGCAGGAAAGAGGACACACATGCGAACAGATTTATTATTTTCTAACTTTGCAAAATAATCTTTACTTGAAAGACATGAGCCAGACTGCATCTGCAAGCTGCCAAGGTCAAATTTCTGATTACACTGCAGCTTGTGCTTCAAGCAATAATATGCAGGTTTATTTCTACTATTATTCTAGTAAGACAGAATTAAATGCATTACCTAACCTTTATTCTTTTATTTTAAGTACATTTATTCCTAACTAAAGCACACATTTCTCTATATATTTGATCACACAACTTATATATGTTTGAATGATTAAATGCACATCTTCCTAAGCAGCACACATTGTAAATATATTTTTCTAGGCAGCATGTATGTAAATATATTTTCTAAGCAGCACACATTGTAAATATATTTTTCTAGGCAGCATGTATGTAAATATATTTTCTAAGCAGCACACATTGTAAATATATTTTTCTAGGCAGCATGTAGATTTTTCTAACACCCATCCACTTGTCAAGATTTCTCTTGAAGAGGGCTAGTGAGGTGCTCTACTTGATGTGTATTGGAAGTCTATTCCAGAGCATGGGCAGTCTCTGGGTTAAGAACCTGTCCCTCCAGCATGTTCTGTTGATTGAGGTAATAAGGTTAAGGTCTCTGGAGTGTGTGGTGTGGAGGGATTGGGATTTCTTTAGATGTAGCATATCTAACAGGGTTGGGTCAGACATGGCTTTGTAACTCAAGCAGAGATTGCCTCTAAGTAGACAATATGAGACAGAGAATAACTGGACTTTTTTGAGTCTGTCCACATAGGACATGTGCTTAAGGCCCAGTATCCTCCTTGTAAGGTGCTTTTGTGGTCTCTCCAGGAACGATCACTGTGGGACTCCACTCGTGACTGGTTGGCAATCTGACTTGGAGTCTGTTACCTTAACACTGTGGGTTCTATTTGTGAGCCAGTTTGCCACTCACCTAGTGATATAGGGGTTGATGCCTAGTTTAATGAGTCTATCTATAATTCCTTAGTGGGGAATGTTATCGGAGGCTTTGGCCAGATCAAGGTAGGCTGTATGAACTACCTTGCCCTCATCCACAGCTCTGGTGACTGACTCAAAGAAGTCGATCTGATTGAGTAGGCATGATCTACCCTTCACAAAGCCAAATTTTGTGGGGTCCAGAGTTTGGAGATTCCCTATATCCTTATTTATTAGTACCATGATGATGCACTCCATAGCCTTGCATATCAGACTCATCAGGCTCTGTAATCACGCCTCCTTTATGGAGAGGGATGACTGTGGCAGTGTGCCATTCAGCAGGAACAAAGCCTGAGGTGAGGCTATGATTGAACAGGGCACATAGGCGTCTTGCCAGCTCATTTTGTAGTTCATGTAGAACACAGCCAGGGATATTGTCAGGTCCCATGGAAGCTGTATTCTTGGCCTTGGATAGTGCAGTTTTAACTTGCACAGAAGTAATACTGGATGCCTTGGATTCTGTTTGTATTGTGATAGGTCCTTTGGGGGGTGAGGGGTAAAGTTGGCATTGAATCTGTCAGCCAGTATATTGGCAATATCTGTTGGCTTGATATATAAGGTACTGTTGTACAGTATCTCAGAACATACCTGGGTATTACCGTGGACATTTTTGACATAACCATAGAAGACCTTGTGATTATCTTTAGCATCTGGTGCAATCTTGTTTTCATAGCTAGCTTTAGAGGATTTAATGAGGGATCTCAACTTTTTGTTGAGGCTAATAAGGGAGTTTTTGTAATCTTGGGACTTCACCTTTTTCTGCAACAGTTTTTTTTCTGTCATAGAGTTTGTTTATGACAAAGGGCCACCAGATTGGCTTCCTTTTTTTTTTGGAGGAGAGTGTCTTGGTTCTGTTGGGTATGGCCAGTTCCATGCATTTGTGTACATGTTCGTACAGTGCATTAATGTATGATTCAGCAGTCATGCACCCATTTTCCATCTGCATGGGTGTTGTGAAGTTTGCCACCTCTGTTTTTAGGAGTTCAGATTTAGTTTTGGAGAGGTTTGTCATGGTGGTTACCATTGGGGGGGTGTGGGTGGGATGTGGATATCCATTGTGATGAGTTTGTGGTCAGATCTAACCAGGGAGGAGTTGGCTACTGGTGCACAGCAATGGGCATCCATGTTAGTGATAACCAGGTCAAGGATGTTGCTCCCTCTAGTGGGGGTAAGAATGAGCTAGACCGAGGCATTGGAATTAATGAAGTTCAGGAAACATTGTGCTGGTGTATTGGTACACAAGTAATTTTCCCAGTCAATGGAAGGGTAGTTGAAGTCATCCAGTATGAGGGTGTTGGGTTGGACCCTAATATTTTCCAGGGTGCTTAGGGATGTGGAGTGGGAGTCTTCTTGGGACATTGTTAGGGACCTATAGCAAGCTGCAACCTGAATAGCTGTCTTACACTATGTTAGTTGCACTTTGAGTATCTCTGCAGCATTATGTTGGGCTACCAGTCTGGATGTGTGTACATCCTTTATGAATATGTAGACAACTCTCTCTTTGGGGCTTTGGTCTGAATTTTGGGGCTGAAAGGTGTGGAAAGAATTATAGCCTGGTAGCGCAGGGGTGCTTTCTGCTGCCTTGAACCAGGTCTCTGTTATAGCACAAATGTCGACATTCTCCATTTTAAGGATTGTTTCATGCAAGTGCATCTTGAGATTTTAGACTTCTAGCATTGACCAGCATGACCCTCAGATTGCATTTATTTATAGTAGTTATGGTGGTAGTTTGGCCCTTGGAACACTGTCTCAAAAACGCACTATATGGGTGGGAAGAGCCTTGGCCAGTATACGGAATCCCAGGGGTGACAGGTGCAGGCCATCTCTGGCAAAGCATTGAGGTCTGTCAATCATGTCATCCCAGGCAGACAGACACTGGATCCCCTTAGAATGACACCAGAAACTTAGTCAATTGTTGAAGTCAATCATTTTCTGCTCGTACTGTGGTATCATTCTGGGTGATGGTAGGATGCTGCTCAGGACTAGGGTCATACCCGACTGGGCTACATGATCTGAGAGCTCATCCATGTCTCTTTTCATGTAGTCCAGGGAGGTATGTCTCAGGTCATTCACACCAACATGGACAATGACAGAGTCTTATTTGAACTTGTCAAGGAGTGACCTGAGTGTGTGCATTATGTGATGGATCCTGGCGTCCAACAGGCAACTGACTGTTGCCTTCTCCTTATTCAACCTAGTGAGTGGGACGTCTGTGTGCCTCACTATAGAGTCACCTATGACTAATGTATTGGGCAAGCAACTTTACATTAGGGGCTTTGGTTGAGTGGCACATTGTTCAGGTGATCTATGTGTCTTGTGATTTGTGCCATGCTGTAATGATTGAGTGCATTTCTGCCTTGGTGGTCTTTGCTGTTTGGCTAGATTTCTATTGAGAGCCTCCACGAACGTGGGTGTGTGGCTTGTGTTTTTATGTGAGAGCTGTGGTGTTTTTTTTTTCTGGAGAGCTATGTGTTCCATGTGGTCTGGTGCAAGTGTTGACCTTCTCCTGTTGACCAGCTATTCTGGTCTTGGCTGGTGAGTGCTTTGCTTCCATTTTGGATGTATAAGTGCATCTCTCGCAAGTCTGGGTGTTGGTTGGTAAGAGGAGAGGGTTGTCAGTGTACATGTGGCAGTTGTTACATTGTCTCAGAAAGCCCCGTTTCACCAGGTTAATAGGGGAAAGTACAGGGAACTGATCTTTAGACATGCCTGGAGGGGTGGGTATTATTAATAAGTACTGGATCTATTTCCTTAAAGAATGTTTAGTGCTAGTAGCACTTATGTGTGCTACAATAATTGCTACAAGACGTCTGGTAAAGTGCTAGCTGAATAAGCTAGTTTAAGTGTGAAAGGGAAGAGAACTAGCAAGATCTAAGGGAAAAGTTGAAGAACAGACTTTCTGGCACCAGTAGTAGTTTACCGTAGCTTAGCGGCACTACACAACATGCAAACCCATGCAGACGTGGGCTTTTAAGGCAGAAAATTAAAAAGGATAGAAATGCTGCCCAAACAGCCAATAAGCTACAATTTCTGAGCTAGAAACCACTCCTCTTGCGGCAGATAGGCTACCTAGTGCTTACCACTCCCACCGATAAGCAGAAAGGTTTCCCCTCTATCACAGACAGGTCTGGGGCACTCAGAAACTACAATACAGTCCTGAATACAGCAAATCTGTATCTGGACTATTCTAGTTACAGAAATAGGTGGAAAAACAAGCAAACAAGCTAGTACTTTTTTTTTTGGTTGTTTTTGTTTTTTTTAGTTTTAGCACAGAAGATTCACTTAAAGCAGCACTTAAAACATTTTAAATCTCAGTGCAGGCTTGCACACTTGAGTGTGTAGTTAAAATACAGTAAATGCAGTTGAATTAAATGCAATATAGCAAAATACGACTAAAATAAAGTGCAGTAAGCAGTATATTCAAGAATAAGTAAAACAGAGATATTTGAAGTCTCTCAAATTCTCTCTTTCTCCTTTCTCCTGGTCTGGTAGGCTTGCAGATGCCAAAACAGGATTCACGGAGCTTAAACAAGTACAAACCAATGCAAACATGGGCTTTAACGCAGATAGTTAAAAGGGATAGAAATGCTGCCCAAATGGCCAATAAGCTACAATTTCCAAGCTGGAAACCACTCCTCTTGCAGCATATAGGCTACCTAGTGCTTACCACTCCCACTGATAAACAGAAAAGCTTCCCTCTATCACAGAAAGGTCTGGGACACTCAAAACTACAATATAGTCCTGAATACAGCTAATCTGTATCCAGACTATTCTAGTTACAGAAAAAGGTGGGAAAACAAGCAAACAAGCTAGAACCTTTTTTTTTAGCTTTATCACAGAAAATACATTTAAGACAGCAGTTAAAACACTGTAAATCATAGTGCAGGCTAGCACACTTGAGTGTGTAGCTAAAATACAGTAAATGCAGTTGAATTAAATGCAATACAAGAAAAAAAACTAAAATAAAGTGCAGTAAGCAGTATATTCAAGAATAAACAAAACTGAGATACTTAAAGTCTCTCAAAATCTCTTTCTCCTTTCTGCTGCTTTTGTAGGATTGCAGGATGCCAAAATGGGAAGAAGTGCAAACCCACGCAGACATGAGCTTTTAAGGCAGAAAGTTAAAAGGGATAGAAATGCTGCCCAAACAGCCAATAAGCTACAGTTTATAATTTAGAAACCACTCCTCTTGTGGCAGATAGGCTACCTAGTGCTTACTACTCCCACTGATAAGCAGAAAGGCTTCCCTCTATCACAGAAAGGTCTAGGTGTGGGGCACTCAGAAACTACAATACTGTCCTGAATATAGCAAATCTATATCCGGACTATACTAGTTACAGAAAAAAGGTGGGAAAACAAGCAAACAAGCTAGAACATTTTTGTTTTTTAAGCTTTAGCACAGAAAATACACTTAAAACAGCAATTAAAACACTTTAAATCACAGTGCAGCACACTTGAGTGTGTAGCTAAAATACAGAAAATGCATTTGAATTAAATGCAATATAACAAAAAAAAACATTATTCAAGAATAAGTAAAATGGAGATAGTTAAAGTCTCTCAAAGTCTCTCTTTCTCCATTCAGCTGCTCTTGTAGGCTTGCAGGACAACACAACACAAGTTGCAGAGCTTAAACCAGAGCAAACCTGCACAAACTTGGACTTTTAAGGCCGAAAGTTAAAAGGGATAGAAATGTTGCCCAAACGGCCAATAAGCTACAATTTCCAAGCTAAAAAACACTCCTCTTGTGGCAGATAGGGTACTTAGTGCTTACCACTCTCACTGATATGCAGAAAGGCTTCCCTCTATCACAGAAAGGTCTGGGACACTCAGAAACTGCAATACAGTCCTGAATACAGCAAATCTGTATCTGGACTATTCTAAAAGACATCACTACCAAGTCTTGAATCCAGGACCCTGTGCACTACAATCATAGCAATGTACCTCCACACCATCTGAAAAATAACAACATATTTATTGCTTCTCACACTGAGCTGTTTTGCTAGTGCTATTTATTTATTTATTGTTGTTGTTAATAAAAACTGGATGAGAAAAGTCCCTTTTCAGCAGAGACCTGGGGAGAAAAGATCAGATCCTAACAATGAAATAAAAATGCATACAGAAATGTTCTAATACATAAAGGTTCTAATGAAAACACTGCAATAAAAATAGAGAGATCATAAAATAATAGTCTGATAAGCTGTATTTTAATGAAACACTATTTTAAGACTAAAACAACATGGAGTATGAGTCTAATATATAGAATTTTAAAGAAACATGATATTAGTATAAAGATAATTAGCATTAAATAATGAAACATGATATTGCTGTTATTAGAAAAGGGCAGATACTCATGAAATCTTGCACTTCATGCTAAGCCCATGTGAATGATGAACAGCGACAAGCTAGCTGTTTCCAATTCAGTAAACAGCTGTACACATGCATCTTGGCTGCAAAACAATCAATAGCCAAATTACATGCTAATGAAACAAATAATCATGGCAGAATGATTTAGAAGCATATAAAATGAGCTGCTACACTCCTCACATCCTGGTATTCCAACACTTGTTGGAATACAGCTAAGAAAATACCTTGCAACAGGCTCTAATACAAGGTGCTGCTCATAGATCATGGTCTGGAAGTGGTAGAGTGTTTAGACCTTGTTTGACCTACTATGAACTTTATGAGAAAGAAATAATAGACCACTACAGGGTTGACAGGTATACCATAACTCAAATAATAAACATCTGCCAGCCTTACCAGAACCCATTCTAGTAGAAACCAAGGTATGCGTAGCATTACATATAAAGAACCACAGGGGACACAGTGGTGGCATCTCTGGCCTCAGCCTCAATAATATTCCAGAAGTTTTTCAATGCAATATTGCAACATGTAAGGAAGTATATCTGGTTTCCATGTACCACAGAGGAGAGAGCTACCAACATGAAAACTTTCTATGCCATAGCACATTTTCCTGAGGTTCTGCGGGACCTTAGACTGCATACACATTTAAATAAAAGCTCCACCCATTGAATAGGGAAAGAGGTACATAAACAGAAGTGCCTATCACTCTATCAACTGTCAGGTGGTCTGCAACGCATATGGTATCATCTATAATGTGTGTGCAGATAACCCTGGCATTATTCATGACTCCTACATATGGCACACCTGTGACCTGTACCTAAGATTTTCTAACAGTGACTTCCCACATGGACATTTACTGAGAGATGCAGGATATGCACTGGGACCTTGGCTCATGGCTGCCATGAGAAACTGACATATTCCCATAAAGCAAGGTTACAACAAAGCACTCGCCTGGACTAGAAATATCATGGAATGTGTTTTTGCCCCACTGAAAGTCATGTCTCCAATGTCTAGATACATCTGGAGGTGCACTGCAATGAGACCCAGATGCCTCTGCAAAAATATTAACAGTCTGAGCCATATTACACAGCATTATTGCCAGGAAACAGTTGCAGCAGGAAGACACTGGACAGGGACCACACTTCTCTGCGCCAAAGTCAGGGCCAGCAGACACAGATGATGTGTCCTGTGAAGAATCAGCAGTTGGGGATTATCATAGCAGATGGAGATGTGCACAATATGTCATGGCCCTGGCTAAGAGGCAGCAAATAGCTCACAGCCCCACTACCTAAGTAAACAACATAAAAACAACTAAACCCATACAAACCATAACAGGGATGTATGCAAGATTACCACACTTTTATAACCCATGTAGTGGCTCAAGTTAGGCACATTAACAGGTACCAGGCAATCTCAGATCCATCTGCACAAGGGGCAGACCAAGCAGTAAATCATAATGAATAGGCCTACACTACTACTACTACTACTGCTACTATTACTGCTACTACTATAACTACTACTACTAATACAACTACTACTGCTACTACTGTTACTACTATTACTACAACTGCTACTACTATTACCACTACTACTACTATTACTGCTACTACTGTTACTACTTTTACTACTGCTACTGCTGCTACTACTACTACTACAACTACTGCTACTACTACTTTTACTACTAGTGTTATTGCTACCATTACTACTAGCAGGCATATGATTAAGCAAGCATTAGCTGTCCATGCTGTGTATTATGTATAGGCAGCTGTAAGTCACAAAGAAATACACAAAGGGCAGGGTGCACTCATAAGGTAGTCACGGGTGGGTTACAAAAGGGTAAGTCTGACATGAAAGAAATGTGTGTGTGTGTGTGAGTGTGGTTCAAGATGTAAAGAAATTATTTTTATTAAAGAATATATGCATGTGTGTGTGTGTGTGTGTGTGTGTGTGTGTGTGTGTGTGTGTGTGTGTGTGTGTGTGTGTGTGTGTGTATGCATGTGTTTGTAAGGTGGTTTGTGTGTTGGTCTGCAGTAACATAGCCAAGCATTTGTGCTAGCATGACTCAAAAAGCACTTCTTCATCCAAGCCAAATACTCCAACATAGGACATATTCTTCAATTATTGAACAATTTCAGCTTTCAGTTTATCATGCACCCTTAGATTCCTTTTAATAAGTACATGAAGCCAATGAATTGTACACTGAAGAGAGACTTGTTTCCATTCAGTATGTGGGTCAAACAAAAGGTAGGGTAAAAATTTGGAACATCTGGGAGATATCAGAAACAGTAATAGCAAAAGTCCTGTGGCTAAGCACTTTATGGAATCACATGGGGTATGGATTCAGGGTTCTTCTTTCCAGTTCTGGCAAAACCCTTTTTACCTAGGGGAGATGATTATGTAAGGAAATCGTTAGAATTAGAGGGCTGATTAATTATAAATTATAAAACATTGTGTTCTATTCATTTAAATCAGGAAATCAATGTTTAGTGTGTTTAAAATGTGTTAAATATTTTTAAAAAAATATGAATGTTTTTGTAGTGATGGATTTTTAGCGATACATTTGTATTAATTGTTCAGTTACTTAATTAAATCAGTGGGAGGGCAGTAAGCATGCCTCCTCTGAACACCTCTATTGACAACTATGTGTGGTACTTCAACTTCATGATGGCTAGACAGAGATTCTATCAACCCAGCAACTGGGGTAATCACTCTTTTCCTAATCATACATGTTCCCCCTCAACGTGTCCAGTCTCAGATGGTTCCATGTCATGGGTGTATGTAGGCATGCTGTGTCCTGTCTCTTGTTTGGGGATTTGTTAGCCACACCCTATGTATCAGACATACCCTCTGCAACCACTGATTATGCCTGTTCATTACCACCACCATCATCACAAGCTACTGATCCTCCAGTATCAGAAGGTAGTTGCCAGCCTCACCTGTGATTATATCAATAAAACAGAAAAAAACAAGAGAAATACAAGAACTGATCACAAATATGCTACTTAAAACAGTTTAAAGTATCAATAGATGCAAATGCAAGAAAACATTTTTTATAATATATATTTACAAATATTTATGCAGATGCAGAAAAATAAGATCTGCCCATACCATGCAAGGATTAAACCTCAAAGCCAGATGTCCCTAGACAAAGAGACAAAGAACAGTGAAACTGATAGACTATGATAAGCAATAAGCAGCAAATGACTACTAAAAATATTATGTCAGTGCCACACACACACATACATACACACACACACACACACACACACACACACACACACACGCATATATACACACATATGTATATATATATATAGATATATATATATATATATATAT
The DNA here is from genome assembly GCF_019279795.1 of Protopterus annectens. Classification (NCBI taxonomy): domain Eukaryota; kingdom Metazoa; phylum Chordata; order Ceratodontiformes; family Protopteridae; genus Protopterus; species Protopterus annectens. Next base: position 55,136,696 of record NC_056734.1, read on the forward strand.
ATATATATATATATATATATATATATATGGGATCCGTACAGATCACCGAACAGCAACATAACCGAAAAAGATTTGGCCGGGCATACTTGCGCGAAAGTGCTTTTCACCGAAAGGCACTTTCGCCCTGTTGCAGAGATCAAACTACAGTGGGGATAAGGGAAAATTCCCTTTTGCCCACTGTAGTGTGACCTCGGAGTGAGAATATTTAAGTAGAGGGGATGTGGGGGGTGCAGAGGGGCTTGCTACCCTGCAAAAACATAAAAGTAATGTTTTATTTTTTATTTTTTTGTAAACACACTTTAACGAAAGCGCTGATTCAGTGAAAGCGCTTTTGTTAAAGTGTGTTCGATGATTGTGGATTCGGACTATTGAACTTTCATTCAATAGTCCTAGATCCATATATATATATATATATATATATATATATATATATATATATATATATAAAACCATAGCCTTCCATCAGAACGTAAAACAGTCGACCATTCAAAAATGTAAACATTGATCCACAGATAAAAAAAAAAAATTTTGCAGTGAACTGCTCTCCTCAAACCCCTTACTAATTTTATATACCAACTCTGAGATTAAACTGCATTGATGAAAAGGCATATACCCAGATCCCCACTGTACCACAATCTATTTCTAAATCAGCTGTTGTTCACTCCACTGTACCAGCTTTTTCACACCTTGATACAAATGCCAATTTGATGTATATTTCTGTGCCTATACATCTAAAGCAACATAAAAACTGCACATAAGGCAACAGAGCTCAGAAGAAAAGGGATATCTGCACCAAAAAAAAAACACCTGCAGTTCCTCTAAAAAATTATTTATTAAACAGCAGAACAGCAAACCCAAGTTTCGCCTAACCAGCTTTCTTAATGCTATCCATATTATTTATATTAAAAACTTAACACATGTGACATGACCTGTACCAAGTGAGCATTACTTTTATGCTCATAAGAATAGACTAAGTGGTTGGTAAGATTTTCATTCAGGATAGACATAACCTTCTTAACAACAAGGAGCAGAGATGGATCATTTTATCGTGAGCCCTATTTCCCCCAGGACTGAATGGTGAATTAATGTAACAATTGTAATTTAAATGATATTGCAATAGCTGGATGAAATTTAATAATTTCAAGCCCATTTAAAAAAAAATGTTTTTTGAAATGAGTTTTACCATGTTCAGTTGGTAAATGGCATGTCACATGGTTTTGATTTGAATACTTAAGCTTTTACTCTAAATTATATTGACAGCTTTGAAAAAGCTTGTTAAGTAAAACCTAGATCTGCTGTTCTGCTGTTTAATAAATATTTTTTGTAGAAGCTTTAAGTGTTTTGTGGTGTGTACACACAAGCACACACATACACACACACACACACACACACACACACACACACACACACACACACACACACACACACACACACACACACACACACACACACACACACACACACACACACACACACACACACACACACACACACACACACACACACACACACGGCATACTTGGAGCATCAGTAGTGGATACCCTTTGGCTGTCTTCCACCTCTGCCCCACAGCCATCACAAGACTGGGTGACTCCTCTGAGCTGCCTGGTTCACTTACAGTTAAGGGATGGGTCAGCAGCAGGCCCACCACCAGTAGTTCTCCATTATCATGCAACAGCCCGGCTCTACTCATAGTATTCTTAAGCATATCATGTTATGACTGATAGCCTAGCAGTCATGGCCATGTCCATAAATAGCATTCACATCATTGGCCATCTGCCTCCAGACACTCTCACAGAAGGGCTTGTCAGCAAAGCCTTTCATTAAGATGCATGCCCCATGTAGACAGAGGGCTTGGACAAAAATACAAACATTTAGTAGCTCTACTTTACACTTCAAATATGCTATTAAGTTCTGAACCTGGGTTAGTAATTTCTAATATTGCAATGGAATTCACCCTGCATAAGGATGCATCAGAATTTGGGAGCTGTAATACCTCAAGAAATTCAAGATGAAGAGCACCATCTGTGCTACATTTGTCAAAAATTTTAGGCAATCCTGACAAGAATCCTCAGGTTGCTCAGGTAGTACCATCTTGCAGTAGGAAAACCTTCTCTAAATTAGCACCTGTAACATGGGAATACCCTCCCTGAAGAAATATGAAGAATTGATAATTCTTATCAAGTTTATAAACAACTCAAACCTCATCTTAGTATGCAGTGCCAATGTTTCAGCTGTCGACAATTGTCTGAGATCAAACCATTCCTGGAGTTGGGGAATATGGCCTTACCCCATGTCTGTGTGATATTGGTGCTAGAATACATAATTAGCAGGGGGTGTGTTGGGCACAGCCACCATATAAGAAAACAATATTTTCATTTGTTTGTTTGTTTGTTTTTCATGTGCTAAGGCTGCTTTTGGCACATGTGTAGTTGCTTGTTGATGTCCACATTTCAACATAAAGGCATCGATGTTTAGCACATCAGTGTTGGGTGTATTCGGGGTATCCTAATACAGCTATATATATATATATATATATATATATATATATATATATATATATATATATATATGTGTGTGTGAGTGTGTGTGTGTGTGTGTGTCTGTGCGTTGCCCCACCACTGAACCTGTAATCAAGGAGCCTCAATCCTCACCACTAGCACCAGTGGGGGGCAGACATTGGAAGGATGACAAGTACACACACAGTATTCCAGATGCAGCTCACTGCTTCAAGTGCAATTTCCCTTAAGAACACACAGAGACCACAGTCAGTCCAGGGCTAGTTTCTACCTCTTTCTCCAAATCCCCAATAAGACTCCTCACTGGCACAGCTATAGAGTTGAGATGCCAGCTGAGTGGCCAAGCCAAGACCTCCAACACCCTGTCCAACCAGTGATTTGTGTCCCTGCCCAAGTAGATGACACAGACTCTTTGAGGTTTGATTTATCCACAACCACACACCTGGGAAAGGCTGGCACAGTTTACTAGTTATGCCCCCTTTTTCCCAGACTATAAGGTAGTTATCACTGTCACCAGCCAGCTCCTTATCAGCAACTTTAAGGCCTTTAACAAAGGGCATCCAATGTTAATGTTGTTGTTAATACAAATGGTAGTTTGACCAAGAGCAAGGCTATTAGGAGTGGCCCACAGTGTCACCAAATAAATATGCAAGTATTCTCAAGCCTTAACTATCTCTAGACAGATCAGCCATAATGAAAGGTTTAAATATATTTAATAATAAATGGCAAAATAGAAAGACAATACTAAATATATATTTACAGTGACATTAGAATTCAAAATCACAGGAAATATTTAAAACAAAATTGCAGGACATTCAGAAATAAATGAAGAAAAATATCTAAACTAAGCTTTGCTATATTCCTGACTATAAATCCCAAAAAACACTCGGATAGCAGATTCCACTGTAAACCACAATGTTTATTCACATAGACACAGCACCAGCAACCACAATTTTCCTCCTTTGTACTATATTCCTGACTATATCTAAAGAGTTACTATTCCCCTAGAAACTTACTTATAGAGCAAGGCAGATTTGGTGAATGGATCTTCTCTAGTTATTGTTGTTAGGTCAAAGATGAAATACACAATGCTGTGTCTCTCTCTCTCAGAGTTCTCAGATTAATACCTCAAATATTACTGCTGGGCTAGCTTGCAGAATGACGTAATTTCTTGTCATCTGACTTCTAGTCCTCAGGCCCAAACAACCATTGAAGGCAGCTGGTAGCATTTAGCACTACCTGTAAAATATATAGACTAGCGCTTTTCTTCAGATCTTTGGCAAATTCTGGAAGTCATAAAACAATAAAACACTTCCAAGACAATACAGAAAGGCTCGCAGCACAGACTCTGTGTCTCTGACCTAGCCTATAAAGTAATTTAATTTCAGCTATTTTTTTTAAATTTACTAGACTGAGGTTAACCTCATATATCCAGTTTCCACTGTTAAAATAAATGCATGTAAACAGTTACAATAGTGCATGTACATTTCTCTACTTTTCCAGTAGGGTACATGGTGGATACATTTCAAAGACTTTGCAAAATCATTTTTCAACACACACACTTCTGTACCAGCAGTTTGATATACACATGACATACAGTTCTAATACATTTGTAACACAAGCATCTTATATAGATGATGTTGATATTCACAAATGACATATAATTCATTATAAAATTCCAGATAGCTGTCCTGACAGCATCTCCCTTTGCAACTATATATATCTATATCTATATCTATATCTATATATATATATATATATATATATATATATATATATAAAAATATATATATATATATATATATATATATATATATATATATATATATATATATATATATATATATATATATATATATATATATATATATATCTATATATATATATTTATATAAATTTATAAATATACATACGTGTGTGTGTGTGTGTGTGTGTGTGTGTGTGTGTGTGTGTGTGTGTGTGTGTGTGTATGTGTAGTTTACTATCACAGACTTGAAACCCATGCTATTCAAAATCATAATTCTGAAACTTTTCCCTGGATTTACAAAGTCCTTTAGAGTGTGCAGGATTAGTCTAAGAGACATTTTTGGCAATATGGCCGACGTGCAATCCAGGAATGAGCTCCCGGGACGTGCACATGAGCTCTTGGACTAATCCTGCACGGACTGAGCTCCTTTATGCAAATTACCCTCATTTGCAGGTGAAAACCATGAAAATGAGGGTAATTTGCGATCCAGGAAGCCGGCAGCTGTCAATGCAGGGTGAGTGCAGTCTGCAGAAATGTACTCGGATAGTAACCGAGTGCATTTCTGCAAACTACAAAACGGAGCTATGACAGCTCCAAATAAAGGCTGCATATTATTGAGGAAGCATGCCAATGGCCAAGTAGAAGCCCATTGGCATTGCAAAATGTTTAAAAAATAAAAAAGAAAAAAACTTTTTTTTTTTTTCGCCAATCTCGCCTGTTTAAACATAAGGCAGTGGCGTGCAAATGGGATAGGGGGGGAAATAATAAAATAAACCTAACATAAGCATTCTAACTAAAAATCAGTATTCTGCCATGCAAGTGAATGGCAGGCAGAAGACAACCTGGCCAGTGAGTAATGGTTGCTAAGGGGGAGGCTCATTGTGGTATCTGTATCTATGCATTAGCAGGCAACCCTATGCAAATGAGGGGAACGCTAGTGAATCACAGTTTTCCCCCGGGTATGAGGCAGGTCCCAAGAGTGTAAGAGTATAAATAGCTGGGTGCAAGACTAGGATATAGGTGACATCATGGGGGGGGGTGTCAGGCTTACTAAGTGGATTGGAGCCCTGTGGCTTGGGATTGCTCCTAGCTTAGCACAATTAAGCTAGTGGTGTGACTAAGCCTGCCTAACACTCTTTCCAAACTGCAAGCGGGTGTGCGTGCAATGCATCAGGTCTTACAGGAAGAAAAAAATAAGTTAAACCAGGAAATAGCAGCTCTCTGCACATTTGAGCACTCTGTTTGCATGGCGCGTACACGGGCTTAAACAGGGAGGCAATGGGAAGGGAAAACAGCAGTAGGAAGGTAATCAAGGACAACTAGCTTTGCTGACGGGTGAAATGTATCAGAATCAGCCAATTACACAGGCAGCAGACCAGCCCAGCCCAGCCCAGCATATCACTATAAACTATGCAAACACCCTTCCCTCTTGTTTTTTTCCAAAAACTCTGCACCACCAGTGTATACAAATGGGGAAATTTTACAAAACGAAAGTGAGAGAAAAATGTTAGGAGCTGCACCAGCATGTGCAAGAGGCTGAGGTTGGTGTGGATGTGAATGCTGCTGAGCAAACCACAGTGAGGTGACGGAGAAGAGTGTACAGACCCAGGGTAACATACCAAGGGCTACATGAGCTGGAGATATTGGAGTGCTATTGGGTGGACAGGGACCTCCTACAGCAAATTGTTGAACTGTGCCAGCCACGGCTCACACACAGAATTAACAGAGGGGAACCCATCCTAGTGGATATCAAGGTATTTGTAGGCTTAAGAATACTAGCTACAGGTACCTTCCAAAGGCTAACTGGAGATATGATGGGGATTTCACAGACATCAGCATCCAGGGTACTCCAGCAGTTTCAGCACATGCCGGTGAGCACGTATATTTCCCCATCACTAGTGAGGCGTTGGGCAGCAAGATATGTCTTTTCCACTAAATAGCAGAATACCCTGAGGTAGTGGGTGCAATAGACTGCATGTACATATGCATCAAAGCACCATCTGGTGAGTGGGGTAGGGTCTACATCAACCACAAGGGCTTCCCCTCCATCAACTGCCAGGTCTTGTGCGATGCCCAGGGCATAATAATGAATGTATGTTCCGGCTGCCCTGGAAGCTACCACATTTCCCACATCTGGCATCTGATGCATCTGTACCAGACATTTGCCAATGTGGACATCCCACACGGTCACCTAGTGGGGGATGCTGGATACGCACTGGAGCCATGGCTGATGACACCCATCAGAAATGCACACACACAAGGACAAGAACTCCATAATGAGGCACACGCACAAACAAGAATCATAATAGAGCAAGTGTTTGGGATGCTCAAGTCATGGTTCTGGTGCCTGGACACATCAGGTGGAGCCTTGCAGTACTCACCAACTACATGTATGCAAATTGGCCTTGTATGTGCCCTGCTACACAATATGATCCTGCAGAAACAGCTGCAGCAGGAACAGCATGGGGCAGGGCCACACAGCCCCCCACCATTGCCAAGACACAGAGTGACTCAGAGAGGAACAACCTGAGCCTGTCCCAGTAGGCAGAAGGAGGCATGCCCAGTATGCTCTGGCCTTGGCAAAGAGGCAACGCATAACACATCCACTGACACAGTAGGGACCCAGGGAATGACACCTCTCTCTGACTCACACATACAGTAAAAGGGATGTCAAACATGACACTACCTGTGCTCAACCATGTATAGCAACTGTACTATGTGCATCTGACATAGGCAGCCCTGCAGCACCACCCTCAATACTGGGACACCCACAAGGTAAGTGACTCACACATGCAGTTGGGTGGGGTCACATACCCAACAACAGTTACAGCCAGCAGGATAGGTGTAGACAAACACAAACAAATGCTGTACTATGGCCACTGAATGAGACCTATGGGTAACCCCACCCCCAGGCCTACACAGACACACTACAGCAGGCCAGGCAGTTGGATGTAAGTTGTGAAGGCTATGAAGTCAGAAACTAATATGTAAGATCTGCAGTACACTGATATGCCTCTTGCCAGCATGATAGGTAAAACTACAGACTGAAATGGAGTACCTGACATACCAGTACAGTCCTAGCAAATGTGTACAAGTGTCAGGTGTGCCCCCCCCATCCTACGTATACTTATAGTAACAGTCAGGCATGCCCCCCACTTCTGTGTAGAAATGTAGAAACAGCCAGGTGCCCCCCCCCCGCTATGCAGAAATTTAGCAACAGTCAATGCCAAATGACCGATGGATACCCTGCAGACACAGCATGCTACCTGTTGGTGTACTACACAAAGGTTAGAACCGCAGTGCAAACTTCCTGGACTTGATCCACACATGCAATATAGATGGCCATACTGGGCACGCTCACACACTTAAACACATGAAGGCCATGTCTGCAAACACCAGTGGACCAAACCTATCTGGCAGTTGCAGTTCTTAGTGCAGACACATGCCAGTATGCACCACTCCTACCTTGCACACACAGTGGATGGGAATACAGACATATATGTAAGGAAGGACAACACGCTATTAATAAGCCAAAGGTAGATGGGCATAGATGTGTGGAAGAGGGTGATCATGACAAGGAGCCATCCAGGCCTGTCCTACCCAGCATACAGTCAAAGGGCCCCAAACACATGAGGTGCAGATGTCACTCACTGCAGATACTAGCCACCAGTATCTATCAGCATAACACACTATGTGGTGCGTGTGCCAGCTGTACAACATGACTGTACAAGGAAGTAGTCTTCTAGTAGCTGAATACACATACCTGTGACATATGACCCTGTGTGTGCCCGCATGTGGCATGTCAATCCCTACATGAATGGGTTATGGCCCATGCACACACGAGTCATCCAGTATGAAATATACCACTGGGAGAGCTGTAGCTCAACAATTTCCATGGCGTATCCCATAACTGCATACAGCTGTATTGATAAACTAGTTAGGTAGTAGTTCTAACCCCAGACTTTGCAACTGTGTGAGTGTGTATTTGTGTGTGTGTCTGTCTGTCTTTGACTGTGTAAAGAGAAATGCTTTTTAGGCTACTCACACTCTGTACAATTCATATACTCAACTTTGGCAAGACTGTTGATGTCACTCACCTAGAAATACACCTCTGGGAAAGTTACAGTCTAATAATTTCTGTAGCGTATTCTATAACTGCGTATTACTGTAGTGTAATAAAATAGTTTGGTAGGTGTTCTAACCCCAGACTTGGCAACTGTATCTGTGTGTGTGTCTGGCTGAGAAGGAAACAATGCTTTTTAGGCTGCTCACACTCTGTACAAATCATATACTCAACATTGGCAAGGCTGCTGATGTCATCCACCTAGAATTACACCTCTGGGAAAGTTATAGTTCAATAATCTCTGTAGTGCATCCTGCTGTAGTGTGATAAAGTAGTTAGGCAGGTGTTCTAACCCCAGAATGCCAACTGTGTGAATGTGTGTGTGTCTGAGTAGAGACCAATGCTTTTTAGGCTGCTCAAAATCATATACTCAACTTTGGCAAGGCTGCTGAAGTCACTCACCTACAAATATAGCTCTGGGAAAATTATAGTTCAATAATCTCCATAGTGTGTCCTGTAACTGCTATAGTGTGATAAAGTAGTTAGGTAGGTGTTCTAACCCCTGACTTGGCAACTGTGTGTGTGTGTCTGACTGAGAAATGAACAATGACTTTTAGGCTACTCACACTCTATACAAATCATATACTCAACTTTGGCGAGGCTGCTGATGTCACTCACCTAGAAATACACCTCTGAGAAAGTCATAACCCAATAATCTCCATAGCGTGTCCTGTAACTGCATACTGCTGTTGTGTGATAATGTAATTAGGCAGATGTTCCAACCAGAGACCTGGCAAATGTGTTTGTGTGAATCTGTGTCTCTGACTGAGTAAAGAACAATGCTTTTTAGGGTACTCACACTCCTTAGAATTCATATATTCAACTTTGGCAAGGCTGCTGATGTGACCCACCTAGAAATACACCTCTGGAAAGGTGATCACTCAGTAATCACTGTAGCACATCCTCTAACTGTGTACTGCTGTAATGTGATTTAGAACTGTGGTAGGGTACCATCTCCACCCATGGCAGTTCTGAATGTTTTGTGTGTGTTTCAATGTCTGTGTATGGAGCAATGCACTATAGGCTACTCACTTGCAGTACATTTCAAATGCCCTACTTTGGCAATCCTGCTGATGTCATTCATTGTGAAATACAACTTTGGGGAGAAAGCTCTTTAGTAATCCCTATGGTGTGCCTTATAATTCCTCCATGCTATAGTGTAATATAGGCCTTGGTTAGGGGTTCTATATCAGCACATGTCAGTTGTGGATGTTTTGTGTGTGTCTCACAGTCTGTGTAGGGAGCAATGCATTTTAGGCTAGACACTTGCAGTACGGTTGAAATGCCCTTCTTTGGTAATCCTGCTGATGTCATTCATTGTGAAATACACCTTTGGAGAATGAATTCTGCTGTAATCCCTGTGGTGTGTCATATAGCAGCTCCATGCTGTAGTGTGATATAGACCTCGGTGAGGGGTTCTATATCCACACATATCAGTTGTGGATGTTTTGTGTGTGTCTCACTGTCTGTGTAGGGAGCAATGCATTTTAGGGTAGTCACTTGTAGTACAGTTGAAATGCCCTTCTTTGGTAATCCTGCTGATGTAATTCATTGTGAAATACACTTTTGGGGAAAAAGTGCTCCAGTAATGTCTGTGGCACATGCTTTAACTGTGTAGTGCTGTAGTGTAATAAACTAGTTAGTTAGGGGTTCTATTCCCAGACATGACAGGTGTAAGTTTGTAACTCATATCTTGTGAGTGTGAGATACATGGGGTGGGGGGTTTGTTTATTTCTTTTATAGTGGCCCTACTATATATCACAATGTCAACCATACAAGGATGACAGACGTAAATTAGCTGAGAGGCTGGGATGCAAACCCATACCCACACATGTGACATCAAGGCCAGCCAATCACAGTGACCCCACTATTACCTACAGCACACACTCAACCCTTGTGTCATATGCACACACCTGCGTAGGCAACAGCCAATATGTGGGTAGTACACTGCATATTGGCCACTGACAGTAACTATGCAGTGATAGCAGTGGGCTACAGAGGGCATGTCACCCTGCCCATCTATCCTGTATGCATGTACATGCAGACAGTGCACCTCCATGTTCCCCAGTGGACACCTGCACCAACTGTGGTGCCTTCACATGTGACTCACAATGGACATATCATGCCTGACAACATGCCCTGTATGGACAGATGACACTGACATCAAGGAATGCTGTTAGCATGCTATCAATATAGGTGCAGGGTAAGCCTGCTGCCCATTACCAGTTCCTGCCACAGGTGGCCAAGACTGGCACATCTGATCATAATCTGTGTTCACAACATGGGCCAGACACCCCAGGTACAGTTCCATGTGTCACTGTACATGCATGTGGGAGGTGTGCACCTCCCAGACACCATTCATGTAATGGATTAAGGAACGCATAAATGGCAAGTGATGCACATTATTGGCCACACACAATAATCACCCAGGTGACTGGATGGGGGATGCAATACCCACCTGTGTGGGCAAATCCAGACACTACAGGCCTGAGCCACAATGCAGACCATTGTCATGTGGCCTGATGCCAAGATATACCCATCGCCTACCCCTGTACAGCCTGTTGGCACAGTTGACCACCACACACCCGTGCAGACATGCACCCATGCATGTCAGAACTGGCACCCTGTGTATTCGTGTGTGTGTTGTATGGTGCGCATGTCCACATCCACACTTACTACAACCCCCCAGGGCATAGAAGCATGTTGTCTGATGTCTGACACCTCCTCATACTCTGTGCCCATACAACCTCCATATGACCCATGTGGTGCATGTGATACCTGCACATTGATGTGTTGTGGCAATCCCACTAGTGATGAGTTGCACTCCTGGCCCTGCCAAGTGTGTCAATGTGTGTTTGTCCCTGTGTGAGTGTGCCTGTGTTGATGCTGACACCTGTTCATGCAGACAGGCACATGTACATCACCTACCATATAGCTATTGTATCCCTGTTGCAGATGTCACTCACCATCACATATGTTCTGAGTGATCTACAGCAGGTAACCCATATGGCGCATCCAATAACTGCATCGAACTGTGATAGCATGACATAGTAGTTGGGGTTTAATACGCTGTGCTGGTCGGTGTGTGACACAAACATGCTTCATTTTTACTCTCCCACCCCTCCCTGACATGTATTTGCCTCTGTCTGCCTCCTGCACTCTGTCTCTGGGGGATGTGGAGACCCACACCTGCTTTGCTTAGGCAGCAGCATGTGTATTTTAAATGATGCTCATGATCAGGTGATGGCCTCTGCATGAATTGCAGCCCTCCCCTAGCTGATTGCATGTGGAACAGCTGTGGTAACCTTCCCATAGCTAATTGCATGGAAACACACTCCAATACTTAGGAACATCATGGTGGTGTTGGCCCTTTTCAGTCACTGTGAGCAGGAACTAGATCTGTTGTTTGGCAAACAGCATCTCAGATGGATTGGGGATTTACCTCTAACAATATACACTGTGGAAAGTGGCCAACAAACTGGAGGGGGATGTGCCTGACCTGACTACAGACTGTAAGTGCTGCTATACTGCATTTGAAGTAATGTTGGTTTAACAGTGTTTGTCTGTATATGCCTGTCATACATGTCACAATACCTGCCATGCCAGTTCCATATATATGAGGAATCCTCATCTGCAGGATCATCTGCAGACTGGGCAGTGTTGTGCCTTTGGTCCATGGTGCATCTATTTGTAGAATGCAGAAGGTAGTGTGAGGATTGCAGTCTGTAGATGATGAAGGCTGTGACAGTTACTGACTCCATATCCCTCATAGGACATATGTTTCAACAAATCCCATTACAATGGTAAATCTATGAGGTTATTATGGTAGCATATCTATACTGAGCCTGTGTATGTGCTGTAAATCACACCTCTCTCAATCTTTGTACATATGTCATGCATGAAGTGGTGCATATGTGCTGTACACCATAAACAGTGTCATCATATCTGATAACAAGCCAGTGATATATCAGATTGCTGCACATGTCATGTACAGTAGAGGTTATATTTGATGACATAACCTGGACATTCTGTGGATGTTTGTACACTTCTGAGGTCTGTGTAGTGATGGTAAATGTCGGCAGTGTATGTATTGTTAATATGTACTTTAGCCTGTGTACAGACTGTGGTAGATGTCATTTTTCTAGCTCCCCTTCTATCTGATGTTACATGCTGCCCCACTGTATGGTACTGTTTTACCATACATGTTTGTAGGGCCATACACACCCATTTCCCATACCACAGACAGCCATCAGACCAAACTGTGTAGCAGCCCAGTATATGTAGGGTCATTCTGTGAGTGGCACATATGAGGATGGTGTAGAACAGATAGTTCATATGCTGTAATATTATGCTAGCTTACCATATGTGGCTGTGGCTGTGTTCACCATGGTTGTGGTTATGCACTTTCACACAGGTGTATTTTACCCTGTGCTGTGACATGGCTGTTGAGCCTGCTATATATGCAGGTACATGTGCATTCTCCCATATGAGATGTAGGCCAGTGTTCAGCCAGTAGTCTACAAGTAGCTTGCACAGTGCACTATTACATGCCTAGCAGCTTATTGTACTTACCCAGTGAGATGTCATGTGCAGATACTTGCCAGATGTACCGCTGCCCGGCCTCCCTTAAAAGTCATGTATGTCAGACAGAGCAGTGGGATGCTGTACAGATTTATGTCAATATCTAGTGGGTAGCATTTGTCCATGGCACCCCTGTACCAGCAGTCATTATGTGTCAGGTCAGACAGGAGTGTGTGAATCCAAAACCTATGGTGGCATATGTATACCAGTCGTTATGTGTTATACCCATCTACATGTCTGTCTACATCCATATTGTCAGGCCTGGTACACATGTGCACTAAGGGATTATGTGTATACCACTGGAATGTACAGTGTGTGTCCGAATTTCAACATATATTGGCCAATATCTCTGCTGCACTCCACAGGGGCATTACATGCTAGCGGCGGTACTTTACAATGATTTCCTTAGGAAGTCTGTCAGTAGCCAATGGCACACGTCATAAGTAGATGTGCCCTTCTACACACACCATGTCTGTGAAGACAATCCCAATGACAGTAGCAATAGTCTTGTAATATACCTGCTATACATATATGACTTTGGGACTATAGGGGGGCTGGGGTAGGGCTACACTCCATGTCCAGGACATATGTTGGACATATATGTACATATACTTATCCATATATATATATATATATATATATATATATAATTACACGTGTAGTACTTCCAATAATCACTGTCATGGCAACCACCCACTATGAACCCCTACATCATGTGGGCATGCTTTACATTTCCTGTGTGATGGACATCCATCTTGTGTGTGGTCATCAGTGTTACAGACAGCAGGTAGCAATACCTCTTACAGGAGAACCTGCACACTCAAGGCAGCCACATATTTGTAGGAGGATCAGGAACTACAGACACAATGTGAGTAGAGTTGTGAGATGCTTTGTATAGTACTGGTGTTACAGGATGTGTGTGTGTGCATACTAATTTACCTTGGAATGCAGTCTGTCTGCATAGCTCACTGTTGTGGGCCTATCCTCTTGCTGGACAGAGTTATGCCTATCATGTGTTATCTGTCCACCACACAGGTCCTGTGTTCCAGCCTCTGTCCTCCATCTACATACCAAGCTTTGCACATATCTCATGGTGTTGGGGGTTGTTCTGTAGTGGGCTGTGAGTATATCACACTGCCATTGCTGCCATTAGTCCACTGCTGTTGTATCCCCCACACATACAGTGGGGCTGGGGCCATATATGTGTGTGGGCATCACCTACACACTACATGTGTGCCCTTATGCACTCCAGAGGCCAGTGTATGTAACAGTGGTATATGGGCCTGTATTATTGAGTCTAGATGGGGAGCACCATAAATGCCCTAGGCTGTTACAAAATGTGGGGGTATCAGGGGTGAGCTGCTGCAAGGTATCTGGATGTGCAGTACTGTATACTTCATCTATATTTACATTACTTACATGAATTGGTGTACTGCAAGCCTACTGCCTCCTGCCATACAGACTGTTCTGTTTGCCGGTGTGCTCGTGATGGTGTCAGTTATGCCTTGTGATGAGCCAGTTACACCCCATTTGAACACATAACGTCTTTACCACCTACTGAGTTTGTACAGAGTGTAGATTGAGGCTGCCGAACTACACTCCTGCAGTACATACTGTTGATTCTTTGGTATCCTGTGGCCTAGTCTGTCTTCACTAATGTACAATTATAAGGGCATGGCCTGGACAGCAACAGTTGCAAAACTTTCCAGACTACTGTATTAGTGCGACTGTTTCACAGTTGCAGTACTCAGTTTATATGGTTGTCACTGTCTGAACAACAATATGACATGACATATAGAACTGTAATAGTACACAGTTAAAGGTTTCCCATTTCAGCAAACCTGTATGTGTCGTCTTTCCTATGACCTTTCTGTGGGTATATGTTGCAGGCAACGATTGACATTTGTATGGGTGGCCAATACAGTATCCAATTGTTCAGATGTTAAATGTAGGCATAGTGGCTATTCCATATTGTGTGCATGTTCTACATATGTATCATACTGTACATATATCTGCGTGTGTATGTGTAGTCACATGTATACATATATATATATATATATATATATATATATATATATATATATATAAAGTATATCTGTATCTGCATCTCTATGTCTATGTATCTGCATCCTGGGGATGTTGATGGCTTCCACGTATTGCATGTCCTATGGGAAGCAGACTGTACTTGGTAGTGTATTGCAGGGTGCACATGTTTGGCTGTGGGGGGATGCCTATACATACGAGACATATAGAGTGTGGGGCCTCTCAACCCTATTAATGGTGCATGTGGACATATGTGTATTTATTAATCTGCCATTGTTACTTACAGATGTATGGCCATATATACCTATATAGATACATATATATATATATATATATATATATATATATATATGTTAACATATATAAAACTATGTCCGTATATACCTACATAAATATATATCTGTGTACACATATGTAACGTGCTGTGTATATGTCGACATATAGGTGTAGACACATATATGTGTCGATTTAGGCATATGCATGTATATATATACATATATATTAATTAATATATGTATATACTGTTAAATATATATATATATATATATATATATATATATATAGATATATATATATACATATATATATACATATACATATATAGATATGTTATATCTGTTTAGATATTAATGTAGTTGCACACATACACATCTAGGTGTTGGTATACATTCTCTGTACTGTTGCATGACCGGACTGGATGATATGTTTCTGAAAACATTGATTTTTGTTTGTATCTGTTATGGCTTAGTGGTAACCCACTTTGTGTGTGGAGTGTGGGGTTCTGGGTTTGAGCTTTGTAGAGGCAGTTTGTTTTGTTGCTGGGCAGAACATGGGCCGTTGGATACAGAGTGATTAAGGCACTTTAAAGCAGTTGTATGCGGGTTGCACGGGTTTGAGGGGAGGTAAGCACTGCTAACCTCCGGTTACAGTTTCACGTACTCTGTTAGCTTTTAAGTTGCCTAACCTGTGTAGGCATAGCTTACCTCTGCACAAACAAGCTTAATCCCGCTTACTGCTGCTTAAATGTGCCTACTCCCGCTTACCTCCACGCTAATTTCTTTAAAAGAAAAGAAAAAAAGGTTGATAGGAAAGTGGTGAAAAAGGGGCACAAAGACAGTAAGACAGTAGGGGAAATAGCTAAGCATGTGTAAGAATGCTGTAGGAAAGGTCCATAGCTGCCCATTTGTTCTACAGCAACAGCTGTGCATATACACTGAATATGGAGGTTGATTTGGACCCTTAAACCCCTGGGAGAGGGGTGAGGACAACATAAATTCATTGTGATGCCAATTAGACCAGGTTACATGTGTCCAGTGGACACGTGGAAAATGGACAGCTATGTATGGGGCGAGATTTGTTTGTGGGAACAGATTGCCCTTTTTTTGTTTTCAGGTGAGAGTGGGATGTTGGGGAGGGGTAGTAGGTATATTTGGGGAGGTAGGTTGCGTAGGTTAACAGACAAGACAAACAAGATGCATACAGGGGTGGTATATGACACATGTGTGGGGTAAACACCTTGGACGGGAGGGGTGTTTGGAAGTCACAAGCCCATGAGTCCCCAAATGGAAACAGTGGGACTGAGTTTCCCACTCATGGGCAGTCAACACAGCACCTTCACGGCCCCAAAGGTGGCTGTGCTGGGGGCTGTGTAGGGGGGGCAGGCTCACCCTCTAATTGCATCATTCGGCCCTCAAGCTGGGGTAGCCAGTCTCGAAACTCCAGATCAAGCTCCCTACGCACCACGGCCCGGACATGTTGATGGGTGACAGGTTCCCCTCCATGCCTGCTCCCAGGGGGGGTGAGCCGCATCCCCTGCAGCGGTTCCACCCGAACGTGGCACAGGGCCCATGGAGGAGGAGGTCTCAGGCTGGGCCCCAGATGTGCTGGTGCCCAGTTCCATGGCCAGCTGAGGTGGGACAGGTGGGTCAGCTGGGACTGGCCTTCCCATACAAGCTATATTGTAGTAGGTTTATGACAGATATGGGTTATTAACAGTCAACAACATTTGGGATTAGTTATAACAGCATTCATAGGTATTCCCATTAACCCAAAACACTGGATTTAACACAGTTGCAGAGCAAGCAGAACGCATGCATATATGGAACAACAGTTGCCATTACAAGAGCATGCAGGTTTCATTGATGGCAACAGGCCACCAATATGGGTGTATTTTAACATGACACATAAATAGAAACAAATGTGAATATTTATAAACCATTAGGACATATGTCCCAACAAAAGTTTGGAGTGTACACATACCAGTTGAGGAGTGTCATTGGGTTATTTTGCACATATAGTAGGGATGAGAGAGAGAGAGCTCAATTAACAACTAATATATCCTTGTAGTTTTCATAACATTCTTAGTCACTGCAGTGACCTTTCCCTTACATGTATTATTACCCTACCCAATGGCCTTATATTGTACACTGGTTCACTGGTATGTTTATAGATTATTATATACGTGACCTGTGTCTTACATACAGGCATGACAAGATGCAGATGTTAATGCAACATATGTTGAGAATTGCTGTCATATACTTTGGGGGAAGTGCTAGAATGACAGGTTTGTTTTCATATAGATTCTATGACTATGTACACGCTTGACTATCAGTTATATGTCATTAATGGCTGCCTACATTTCTTGGATCATCACACTGATTTTTCAGGGGAACAGGGTACCAGGCTGGTGATATGGGCCATTTATCTAGACATGCTGGACAGATTGGAACAGTTGTGGGGTATGAATATGCATACAACTTTCAATTTGAACATTCTAGCAAATTCTGTACAGTTGGGTGTAATTATGCATACAAATTTCTATCTGAACATTGTGACAAAATCTGTAAAGTTGTGGGGTATTATTATGCATACAACTTAGCAGCACTCCTAGGATTCAAACCCCTGCTGTGTTTGACAAAAAAGTATAGCTAACATGACAATACACTGTACGATCAAGGAACTGATATAAAGCTTTTGACTGTTTCTAAGTCTTTCTCAGATGTACAATATGAATGACCTCGTGGCACTTCCAACATTGTTATGCAGGATTTCATACACATTTTATCTGCATACCACAGTGTGGGTGACACTGATTAAAACACAACAGTACTATTTATAGTATGCAACAGTTCGCCAACATGTGAAAGAAGAGTAGACAGAAGAACTCCAGGGGTTATACTTTTATTCACAGGCTATTACACATTCATTTCTACTGGTACAACACTTTCTAAGGCTCTTATATTTATTTGTTATGACAGTACATGCAGACTAATTACTAACGTGCCTCGCGATGCAACCTTCGCAACCTAGCATCATGGGCTTGCTGGTTCACAGCCCACTCATCTCCAGCTGTCAGACAAATACAGTGATATTTAGCCATACCTATCAATAGTATACACAAGCTAAGCAATTATTTACTGCTTAGTAGAATGAGTACTTACTCAGTACTGGGGTATTGGGCATCTGCCGAGACTCCTGGATCCACTCTTCCAGTATATCTCCTCTCCGCCGCTTCAGGTCAGCATGGTGGTGCCTGGCCTGCTCACCAGTCTGGGGGATACCTGTGGCACTGGTGAGGATATGGTCGAGACTGTCCCAGGCCTCCACTTTATACTGTGAGCCCTGGTACTGGCCCTGCAGTAGTCTTTGCTCATGGTGTTTTACCAGGAACCATACCATGAAATTTGACTCCTGGATGCCCCAGCGCTGCGCTCTAAATCAAGTGCCTTCACCCACACCAGCCATTCTGCCTGCAATAGGAAGCTCCAACCAGTTATGAGAAGTTTTTCCACCTGTGGGGTTAAAATACAGCCAATTTTTCATACTTTCCCGTGATTGGCTGGTTTTTAAATGGCTAAGCTATGGGCACACCTGCTTACATAATGTTGGCACTGCTTAAAGAGGTATACCACTAGGCAGATTGAATTGGCTCCCCTACACATTGCTTACACTTACTAACTTGAACTGTGCTGCAGTTAGCATTGCTTGATAGTTAATTAGCACTATATTTGCCATTTGGCAATGATTTATTCTTCATTACAGGTTATATATGTGTGTCTGGTATCAGTGATTCATGTGCACATACACTGTATTGGGACCAGGGGACTTCTACACTTTATTACAATAATACCTCATATCTATGCTTACTGCAGTACTCCAGTTCACATATGTATGTTCTGTGGCAGGTTATACATCACATTGTACATAGATTTAGTTCACATGTTTGGTTTGGGTTTCCTGTGGTGAGGATTAGTTTGCTGATACCTCATTTGTATGCATTGCTATGATGGCTTAGTGAGTAAGTACTGTGACTGTGGTGTACAGGGTCCTGAGTTTGACCTGTGCAGTAGCTGTTTATTTTGTTGCTGGGCAGAACACTGGCCATTGGGTACAGAGTGATTAAGTCACTTTAAAGCAATTGTAAGTGGGTTTGCATGGGTTTACGTGATGGTAAGCACTGCTAACCTCCGGGTACAGTTTCTTACACTCAATTAGCTTTTAATTTGCTTAATTTTCATAGGCAATGCTTAACCCCATGCAAACGCACTTAAATATGCTTACTAGTGCTTATATATGCTTACTACTGCTTATTTATTCTTAAACCTGCTTACTAGTGCCTTATTCATTATGACACTGACACTTCACATGTGCATTTAATGCAGTACTCTGGTTCACATTTAAATGTTATTTAGTAGGTTATACTGCAAAAAAATGTCAAAAAATGTTCATATACAGATTTTACATAGAAAATGGAATGTGCTGCAGTTGACTCAAACTGGGAATGTCTGCTCGTTAGGCAGATGCGCTGACCACTACAGTATCGCTGCACTGCTCCATTTGCATATATCTTCCTTTTTACCCTCTTCAGCCTTTTAAACTGCTTTAACTGTAGCTAAGCGATGGGCAAACCCATGCACCTATGGTTAGCTGTACTTGGGGTTTAAAAAAAATAAATAAATAAAAGTGCTTCTTCATTTTATTTATATGTACTGTTCCTTTTGAACACATGGGGGACTGTTGGTGGGGATATGTGGACACCTATGAGCGGTCTCAGTCATTCATGTACAGTTTCTGCTCTTCTACTTTGCAGGGGCATGTTTATTCTGAGAGCTCTGCTCTCAGACACATTCCCTGCACTTGTGTGGATTGCTGTTTATCTGGTGTTGATGTGTTTTGTGTATGTGTTTTGGAACTGCAAATTTTTTCCCTAGGAACAAATTTGCTGTTCTGTATGTTCGATGTTTTCAGCTTTCACTGAATAGGGGTCGATATTAGAACATTCAAAGTTTTGAAACTTCGATGTTCTAATATAGACCCTTTCTTATAAGACTCAAAACATATATAAGTGCATATAGGATTACCTTTAAAATGTCCAAACAAAAGTGTGCAACTGTTCATGTACCCAACTTGTAATGTTGGAAACTGAACCCTTGAGTCCTCAGAAGAGAGAATCTGCTACCCAAAGAATGCCGACTCTCTGGGAATTTCGACTTTGTTCGAAACAATAGTCATTTCTGGATATCTCCTATGATCATTATGCAGGAGGCAAGCCCCCCTGCACCCCCCATGTGGTGGCCTGCACCCCCACACCCCCTTC
>NC_056734.1:55162304-55317304 GCF_019279795.1 Protopterus annectens
TTAACATAGCAAGATAGCAGCAATGGAGCTCTTCTATTCTCCGTTGTTGTCCAACAAAAAAAAAAAAAAAAGACTTATACTAATGGAAAAAGTCCGGGCGACCAGACCTTTTTCCATTAGTATAAGTCTGATTTACAACATGCACACTGACCAATCAGTGTGCACATTTTGGAATATTAATGGGGGGTCATTGTATAATTCACAATATAGCCTGAATTACACTCAATAGTATTACTAGCAGAATGTTGTCTAATCAATTGTTTAGAAAAGTATAGCGCACCTAAGTTACTCCATGCAATTATCACTACATCCTTCATATCTTCCAACAACTTAATATTATAGCCCCTATACCAAAAGTCATTAGCTATATAATCAATATCTTATATAAAATGTTCAGTTCTACTGTTAAGCCTAAAAGCTCTAAGAAACTGACCTTTGACTATTCCTTTATACATATGCCTAGGGTGCATACTTTTGGAGTGAGCATGCCTTAAAGATTGCACATCTTTCGTATAAATCATAGTATTAAACTTTTTCCATTATAATCTAGTGTAATATCTAAAAATTTTTTGTTTCTCTCAACGATTTAACATCAAATACCAAAAACTCAGCAGAATCCCGTTTTTTCCCATCTGTTGTTAAGAAGATATTAGTTATTCTGATTTTAAAAAAGCATAGTTTAGATCCTGACAGTTTTGATGACTAACTTCCTCTCCCCATATATCCTTCTGTTTATTGAAAGGTTCGGTTGTTAACTTGATTCATTATTCAATGAATATTGTGTTCATGGCCTACTTCAGACTGGCTTTCACTAAATGTACTACTGTGTTAGCAGCCAAGTGTTGTGTTGTTAGAGAAGAGGATTAAAACTATGAGGTATTAACAAGTTATTCCCACGGGTGAGAGTTTGATTGCCTTAGCTTTCATTTGTCAACTTTGTGACCTTGATGGAGTCACTTAAAGTGCTTTGGGACAATTGCCAATTTGGACAAGACTCTTTAATGATCCCCTCGACTGCTTGTGTACTAATTACCTATGGTCTTCTGAATATAAATACCTTTTTATGGTATGAGATCAGTGATATTATTCTGGTCTTCTTGATGTCTCACAATATCTTGTTAAACCAGCTCCAAGCCTTTTTAGGAACCTTGAAAACTCTCCTGAAATGGCTTGCCTCCTCTCCTACCTCTTATGACATACTAGTATGTCTAGGATGATTTCTTCATCAGTTTTTCCTGTTACAACCTGTGTTCCACATAGTTCTGTGTTGGTATCATTGTTGTTTTTTGTGTGCAGAAGTCCACTAAATGGGGTCCTCAATGCCATTTTTATGCTGATGTTTAGCTTTACTTCTCCTTTCCTCTGACTACAGTGTTTTCTGCATGTTCATCGGACAAAGACCTAGAATGTGCCTAGACCTAAATGGCTGCCAGTCACTTGCAAATTCACACTGCCAAGATCATTCTCAGGTCTATTCTTACTACCAGGACTAACACTAATTGTTTGAGATTTACTCCATCCATTATTTATAATGGTGAGCATCTGGCCTTTCTGAAAAAGGCTAAAGATCTTGTCATGATTATTGATGACAGACTCACACTTAGGGACTTGGTACCATCTCTACTGAAAAGATTTTGCTTTCTTCTTAATAACATATCACATATTAAATACCTTCTGCCTTCAAAAGATGTTGAATCTGTCTTGATATCTTCCTGTCTAAATTTCTGCAACTCCTTGTAACCTGGGCTTATCTATTCCAATCATGATTGCTTGGAGTTATTTCAGAATTCTGTTTCTTGGTTACTTACAGGCACAATATATATTACTCTTCCCCTCAACATGGCCACAGGCAAGAAGTAATCTAGATATAACTGCACCTCCTACAGGTATCTTATGAACTTAACAAAAGGAGCTGCATTTTATTTGTTCACAAGACAGTTATACTCTGTGCGATAATGGTCAAGTAGTACTAGACTTACCATCTATTCTTCTCACAGTACATTCCTGATATGAGAAGTTGTATTCCAAAGTGTATTCCTTTTCCTCCAGATATTGCAGAATGTTGTGACTCAATAACTTGAATACTTCAATATGATATAAAACTAGAACAATTCTGCATTTGGTGGTAGGGTAAAATAAATCTGCCTCGATTTGTGGTTTGTCCTGCCACTCTTATGTTTATTTAAGACATAGTCTACACTGGGTACCTAAAAAAGGTGGAAAGCACTTCTCCCTGAATGTTACCTCATGAAGTGTCACCATATCAAGCTTAAAGTCAACTCATTCTTATTGACATAAATCAGGAAATGTGATACAGCTAGGCAAAGCCTGCTTTAATGTTCACCTAATTACCAGTAAACAGGTATATTTTGTAAAGTAGATTTCAGTAACAAAAAATCAGACAAAAGTTGTTACCACATATAACAAGAAATCAATGTGTTAGTGTGTATATGAATCTCTAGACTCCAAGTCACAATTCACAAGTAACTAATCTCCTAGGACTGAAATAAATATAGGGTTTGCATTCTTCTCTAAAATAAAACTTTGAAAACTCAAAATAATATTAAAAAATACACTACAATAAACACTACCTGTCCTAGTACTGTCAAATACATAAAATGGAGACATTCAGATGAGTCTGGTGGTAAAATTATTTCATCTATATGATTGCCACTGCTGAAGTGACACCCCTACCCTTGTACAAAAATGGGAAAAAGGGGTTGAGGAAGGATAGATCGGTGGATGGATTAAGATGAACCATGGACTTTGTACATTGAAGCCAAGGATTCAAGTATAGTAAGAGGTTACTAATTACTAAGAGCCTTGTCAAGTTAAAAATAAAAAGGAAAATAGGGTTTGCATTCATAGGTTCATAGGGTTATACTAGGCTGACAACCACCAGGGTTCTTATAAGCCTAGCCATGCAACCCAAATGTGACCCATACATTTGATTTATGTACATGGTAGTTTACTGACTGCCTCTGTCCATCACAGACACAGAAGCCAGACAAGGGGTGAATTTCCTATTACCCATCCATTGGTCCAAGTTGCACTTAAATAAGAATATGGAGGAATTATAATTCACATGGATGTAGAGCCTGTTCCAGAGAATGGTATTTCTCAGAGAAACATATCTGTCTCTCCAACATGCCCTATTTATGTCATAAGCAACATTTAGGACTTTTAATGTAATAGTTCTGATGCTGTTTATTTTGTGGATATGGAAAAGGTTCATCAAAATAGAGTCCAAGGATGCCTTGTATGCATGGCAAAGATCCCTTCTCAGAAGTCTGTATGATTCTATAGCATTTATCTAAACTGAAGGTACCTTATCAGATGATATTAGCAGTTCACAGATACAGCATAAAGGTTTCTTGTGGATTGATTTGTTGACCTATGCAGTCCATGCTGCTGTTAAGGGAATTCATGAGAATAGCAAACTTGTTAAGAAAACAGTTTTAAAAACTCTGCTGCCTTTCATTATAAAAGTATTAAAGATGCTATAATGTTTGCTATAATTAATTTAAGCATATAGAACACGGTCATATGATAATCAGTTGCTAATTATTATATTTGTTCCATTCCTTTATTATACCTTGCCAGCTAGAAGATCACAAACACTCTTTCCCTGAAACAAGACCTCTTCCTGCTGTTGAAACTGCATTTTAAGTGCCTGGGCACTCTACCTGCATTTCAGGCACCCCCCTGTAGACCTAAGAAATAAATCATTGTATTTTTGTTTGCTCTTTTTATCCTACATTGTAAATGTATGACCATAGCACACTGGCAGCATGCCACAAGGAAACCTCTGCTTACCCTATCCCTGTATATTCTATATACTTATTTGGTCTTTCTCTGGCAGTGTATGTCTGCTGTCTGTGAGCTGTTATATACCTGTCTCTAGCCTCTCTTTGCTTACTGTATCGCACAACCTTTTTTGTATATTGCTTGCCCTTGTTTATTTTCTCTCAGCACCTTGTCCTCCTCGTTTCAATTCCTTTAGTTCTTTCCCATTTAGTCATATCTCACTGAGCAACATAAAGTGGAGTATAACATAAAAGGGTACAACTAGGGAATAATAAACTTCTGTTTTAGTTATTTGGCATTTTCTACCACATCAGACAATTAGCAGTCTCACAACCACCAAACTATTTTATGTTACAGCTCTGATAGTTGTTAACAGACATTATTACCTGCAGTTAAAACACTACCTTTTGGAGATAGTTTTTTTTCTGTTTCTTTTTCTTGTATTGTATGGCTTTTTGGAGGCTGGTACATCCCCACTCTGGGCTCACTCCACTCCCGTACCCTACCCCCATTTTCACCCACCCCTCTTTCCTGTAATATATTCTTCTCTGTCAGCTCCCTCCATTTACCTACATCAATCAACTGTGACCAGACCTCTCCACTATCCCAGGTCCACACCCCTTTAGCTGCTCCCATGTCCCACTACCCTACTAATTAATTCAAAATTACATCTCCCTACTCTACAATAACCAGGGTAAAACTTCCACTTTTGCTCATAACCTATGGGGCTTTTCTAGTCCTACTATACCAAGCCTCCACCAAACAGACCATCTTATACATTACATCACCATCTTCCTGCACACAAACCTTACCACTACAGGACATATTGACTAGCTACTCCAGTATCTTACCCTCATTATTCATAAGCAGTGTCCTACATACAACCAAATTAATACTACCCCCTACCAACTCCAAATTAAGTCATTGTCCTTTACACCTAGCCAAGCCCATTTCAAAAAGCCACCAACCATATAATATTATTCACATCCTTTTCTCTTTAACACAATGTGGAGACATTCACCCAAATTGGGTGTCTATCAATCTTCCAACATACACTTAGGCACTAGATAATCAACAACTTCATAAAATAATAATAAATGCACACAGTATTTGTAACAAAATTACAGAGTTTCATGCCTGCTATATACCAGATATTGTAGGAGTGACAGAGACATGGCTAAAACCACACATAGCTGATACTAAAATTCTCCCACCAGGGTACAACATTATTTGCTCAGATAGACTTCACAAAAAAGGTGGGGGCATAGCATTAATTTATCACAACTCCCTAACTATCTCAAGCTACCCAAAACAAATCCCTTCCTTTGGTAATGTTGAATTTTTACTTACATCACTCCATATCAACATTAACAAATGTCTTTGCATTGCTGTAATTTATATTCCTCCAGGTTAAAACATTCCCCTGCTAGAAAACCTCTTATCCTGGATAAACCAAAACATCACGCAAGAAACCATTATCCTAAGAGACATCAATATTAACTGGCAAAGCCTAACCTCCAATTCTCCATCCAATAGTATAAATCTGTATAGCTTCCTACAGCTTATCTCAACCTCTACTCATGGTCTATCCACCCCCATCAGAGTCAATTCTGGACTGGATACTGGTATCCCACCCCCAAAACTACTCCAACATAGGCACCCTACCCAACATACTAAGTGATCACCTTCCAGCATATACCTATCAAACTCATCCCCAGTCAATTAAATCACACACTTATAAACTCTCCAGAAATCTCTCTCATTTTAACCAAAACATTTTCATTGACGTTTTAAACACTCAAAACTGGACCCCACTAAAATCCCTTCCTTTTGATGATGTGGTCAACTACTTTATCAACATTTTCTTGGAAACCCTAAATAGTCTAGCTCCTATATGAACCAAAGGAACAAAAGTCAACCATGTCCCTTGGCTAACAAAACAGACCAAACAAAACCTCATACATAGAGAACAAACTTGGAAATTATGGCGTAAAAATAAAACAAAGAAAATTAACTCTACTATAAGCAACTTCAAAATAAGGCCAAAAAACTAGTCATACAAGATAAAAGACATTACTTTTCCATTAAACTATCCTTCTTACACAATAACCCTAAAAAGTTCTGGAAATCTGTCTCCAGTCTACTTAATCTTGGCACCCTACAAAACTCCTTTCGTTCATCTGGTAAAACTTCAAGACAAATTGCCCATGATTTTAACACCCACTTAATTACTACCATTCAAAATCTAGTTAAACACTCACAAACAGACTTAAACTCCCTAGTTAGTTATGATTTTATTCTGCATAACAATAGCACCCCCCAAACACTTTTCACAACATTCTGACAACTCCTTTAGTATTCAGCCTGTACCCACCTCATTAATACTCAGACTCCTAATCAAACTAAAATAATGTTCTCTCTCCACTGACAACCTACCACCTGAGTACCTACAACTTGCAGCAAAAGCAATCGGATACCCAGTTAGCACTCTAATAAATCACTCTGTCTTAGAATGTCATGTTCCCTACTTATGGAAAAAATCTATCATTACTCCACTACATAAAGGTGGAAATTCCCACGACCTCTCTAACTAACGACCTATCTCTATGCTCTCCCCTTTATCAAAAATATTAGAAAAATGTATACAGATCCAGTTTCTTAAATACTTATCAGAAAATAATCTTCTTGCCCCTACCCAACATGGGTTCCGTCCTAATAATAGCACTATCACAGCCCTTCTCTCTCTTTCACTGATACTGTTAACAAAGCTATAGATGCCAGTCACCCTACATCCGTAATCTTATTAGATCTATCTAAGGCTTTCGACACTGTATCCCATGCTAAACTGCTAAACTAACTGTCAAAACTAGGATGCTCCCACTCATCTCTAACCTGGTTTTCCTCCTACTTAAACAATTGGGAACAATCAGTCAGATGGCTAAATGAACAATCTGACTATCAGGCAAATAGTATATGAGTACCACAAGGATCGATTCTAGGGCATTTACTCTTTAATACCTTTATCAATGATTTGCACAAAGCTTCTCAACAAGATAGTCTCATCCAATACACAGATGACTTTACAATCATATCTACCTCCAATAACTTTTCAAACCTCCTTACAGATACACAAAATGCATTCACAAGTGTAGAAACCTGGCTAAACAATGCACACATGTTGTCAAACTATAAAAAACTACCACTTATTTCTACAAAACCACTAGACATTCATTTTAGGATCTTCTCTCAAGATATAACAGAAATTTTAATTGTGAACACAGCAAAATTATTAGGTATAACAATTGACAAGAAACTGTCCTTTGACCCACACATTCTCAACACAATAAAGAAAACTCACTTCAAGATAGGGAAACTTTATCATCATAAACTCTACCTAGGCATTCAGACCAAAATTAAACTGGCCTGTAGCCTATTTCTTCCCTTCCTTCCATATGGAAGTGCCATTTTTACCAACCATCACTCATCCCTTAGCAACAAACTGCAGTCTTGCTATTATAAAATAGCTAAATGTGCCCTAAGAAAACCTAACCAATCACACCATTGCCTAGCAATTCCAGAACTAAACTGGCAGAATTCCCAAACTATCTTAATTATACCCAACTAACACTAGCCCATAAATTGATTTTTAAACAAAACTCCTGCCCAGCACTCATCTCCATCCTACAAACTTACACTCCTACAAGAACTCCAGCAAATTACTTCTAAACATCACCAAACCTAACAAAAGAGCCGTACAAAGTCTGTACTCCCATAGCATAGCAAAATTCTGGAATTCAGTACCCTCCCATAAAACTGAAATGGACAGATTAAAAACCTTTAAGGCAGCATTAAAAGGCTACTACCTGAATAACACCTCCTGCGTTTGTACAACTAACAAACCACCTTAAACCTGTCCCCTTACTGCAAGTGAGATATCATATGGCAACACTATATTTGTATATTAAAAGAAATTACTCAATTTTTCAAGAATTAAACTCCAGCAGCCTGCTACAGTATATCTCTGCTTCTATGTAAATAACTCCTCAGTCTTGTACATTGCAATACAACATATTTTTTCTTTTATCTATAAATGTTTTTGGGAATTGTTAGAAAAGATGTATCACTGTTAGAAAACATGTATTAATTCATAATGTATGTATGTTTCATAGTCTGTTTACTTAGAAAATTTACTGGAGCTTTTCTCCCCGGGCCGTCACTGAAAATGGGTCAGTTGGCTCAGTGGACTTTCCTGGTCAACAAATGTCAATAAATAAATAAATAATAAAAATAAAATTTATCAAGTAATGAGATAGGGCTTTGAGGAAACCAGCATAGGACATTGTGTTCGCTCCCTGTATTCTTTTTGTAAGGAACCTTTATGGATGTTCCACTTGTTGCATGTGTCTGGTCAGGTACATACTGAAGGGGACATTATATTCTATGGTGGGCCTGATGAGGTCTTAGTACAGTGGTATGATGTCCTCTCTGGTCCTAGATGCCATACTCTTGCTTATAAGTTGAGCAACATAGAAGGATTTTCCTACTACCTTGGACACATATAGTTCGAAGACTAGGTTACTGTCTATATGAGCTGCCACATGTCTGACTACTGAATCAACTTTTAAGGCTGTTTTATTGATGATGTAGTTACATGGGGTGGTAGAACTTCCCAAAAGTTACTATAATGCATTTCTTGGTTTTGGGTTTTAAGGCATGGCTTTGGCACCAAGCATTTGTCTATATTAGACCTTCCTGAAAGCTGTTCTTATCTTGGGGGGACTCGATAAATGTTCCCAGTTTGCAGTCATTAGTGAACTTGGTTAGCCAAAGATATTTTACATTGACTTTGATATTCAAGAAGTAGATGCCAAAGAGGATTGGGCCCAGCACATAGCCTGGGGGGGGGGGGACTCCACTGCTGACAGGCATCTTTCTGCACTGATTCTTGCCTTCTGGGTCCTATCAGTGAGCCAGCTGGCTTCCCAGCATGTTTTAAAGGGGTTTATACCTACCTCCATAAGATTATTGAGAATGCCCAAGTGGGGTACTGTATCAGATGCTTTAACCAGGTCTAGGTAGGCAGTATGCACCATTTTCCCCTCATCCATTCCTTGGTGGCTTTTCAAAGAATTCCACCAGATTCAATAAGTATGACCTTCTTTTGACAAAGCCAAACTGGGATGTATCCAGTATATGGCGGTCTACTATGTCCTTGCTGCTAATTTCCATAATAATTCTTTCCAATTGCTTTGCAAATAATACGAATCAATGCAATGGTTCTGTAGTTTTCAGGATCTTGAAGGTCCTCCTTTATGAAGGGTGGGGGTGACTGTTGCAGTCTTCCATTCACATAGCACAAAGCCTGTTTTAAGACAATAGTTAAATAATGAATCAAGGAGTCCTGACAATTCATATTTTAGAGTCTATTCAGGAGGCATACTGGGATGTTATTGGGGCCCATTAAGGCTGTATTCTTGGCTTTAGTGAGTGCAGTCAGTATGTTTCCTAATCATAGTTGGAGGGGTTATGCTTCAGGATATTTCTGAGGGGATGGTTGGCTGATGTGAAGAGGTAAGAAGGGGTCAAATTTGTTACTGAATTTATCTGCTAACTGGTTTTCTATATCACAAGTCACAGTGAATGTGGCACCATTAATCACCAGTTCAACACATTGTTGCATGCTGCCCTTAAAGTTTATGACATGCCTGTAGAGGGAGGCTATGTTATTCTCAAAGATGACTTTGCTTGCCTGAATTAGGCCTCTTCTTTGCCTATTTACCTTGATGAGAGAGATTCTATCTTTGTAGTAATTACCCTTCCTAATTTTTGTCATTTTTTTTTCATTTTGTTGTATATCCTGTTTAATTTGGGATGCCACCAGGGAAGTTCATTTCCGGAGCTAATCTTGGCCTTACTTCTGGTAGGTACAGCAGCCTCTATGCAGCCATCGACATGGTTGTACAGAGCTTCTAAGAGCAATTCAGCTTATGATGCTGAGTTCTCTTGGTTTGGAAGGGTATTGAATTCTGATAAGCCATCAGTTAATAAATGGTAATTTACCTTGGAATAGTGTGTGTGTGTGCGTGTGTGCGTGTGTGCGTGTGTGCGTGTGTGCGTGTGTGTGTG
The DNA here is from genome assembly GCF_019279795.1 of Protopterus annectens. Taxonomy (NCBI): domain Eukaryota; kingdom Metazoa; phylum Chordata; order Ceratodontiformes; family Protopteridae; genus Protopterus; species Protopterus annectens. Next base: position 55,172,238 of record NC_056734.1, read on the forward strand.
TGTGTGTGTGTGAGTGTGTGTGTGTGTGTGTGTGTGTGTGTGTGTGTGTGTGTGTGTGTGTGTGTGTGTGTGTGTGTATGTGTGTGTGTGCACGTGTATAGTATGGTAGAACAAACATGACAGGTCACTTGCTGGTGTGTTCCTTGGCTCTAAATGATTGTAACTGGTGAAGTGACACCCCGATTCCATGTGAAAAAATGGTAAAAGGGAACTGTGGACAGATGGATTAAGAAGAAACTTGGACTTCACAAACCTGAGAAAAGGCTTCAAGCATAACAAGAATCTATTAATTATCAAGAACTGTACCAAGTAAAAAAAAAATGCAAATATTTAAAAAAAAATGTGAGGTGTTACAACCCACTGTTGCTTACAGAATAAGCTCATAGTTGCTTACAGAATAAACTCAAGTCATTGTATATTTTGCTAGTAAAAGGATTTGCAAAAAAGTAATTTTACTGATGTCATTACCAATAAATATGTCTAGAGCTAGCACTGAAACATTTGAAAGGATGTTACAAATCTCTCTAAGGCTGCATGATGTTTGCCACATTCAAACGACAAAATCAATAGTTTATTATTTTTGTAAAGGGAATATTTATATAAATTGCACTTTGTTATCTTTTCTTTTATTTTCAACTGTCTTGTTTATTAGTGATAGTGCATAAAAACATCTCTCTTTACATTTCATTTAAACACTCACTGAGTTGCTCTAAGACTTGGGAGCACCTGTGGTTACATGGGAAGAAGTAAACTTATTACATCATGACTGGCAGCATTTATTTTCTAACAGAAAAGCTGAAGTGCTATAACAATGTCCTGAGAGAAAATGTTTGGCAACCAGCACATAATTACTTTGAAGAGGCACATATGGCAAGAAATGCCAGTTTAGCTACTTCCACTTTGCAGTTTGGGATTATCAGAGAATATTCCATAAAAAATAGATGAACTCATATTATTCTTATCTTTACATAACTCTATCCAGTCTCAGTCATATCTGGTTAATTGTGGTCAGTGTCTCATGATTCTTTTTTGTGGGGTGCTTGTTTTTTTAATAGCAGATATTCTGGCAGTCCATTTGCTTAGGTACAAAATATTATTGCTCCAACAGTGAAAACATTATGGCACTCATCAGAATATCTGTCAAATAGGTATGTTAAAGATGTGGGAACACAATCGATGGAGGATTATAACACAAGTGATTTTGGCAGCTTCCATGGCCCTTAACTCCAGCAGGGTCCATGAACAGCCACTGATTTTTTTTTCTTGGATTATTTGGAGATTGAATACACCTGGTTCTTAGGTCTTCCCACTTGAAAGCTAGCTTGGAAGTACATTTAATAGCACATCTACATTTTGAGCAGTCCTAGGAAATCGGTTAATAATCCCAGTTCTGTTTTATGTCTACTTTTGTTCATTAAACATTTTTCTTTTACTTGAACCAACGAGTGGCTGACACATTTGTGGAATATCATACTGTGCTGTTTTTTGAGGTTCGGAGATTGGTTCGGAGGGTAGCCCTTTATGGTAAAGCCAGCGGAGGTGTTTTTTGGTTTCCGGTTAATAGTGTTTCCCTGCTTACTCCATTCTCCTGCAACTGATTAGGTCAATAGAGAATATTAAGAAGTCTAGAAGCCTAGGGAGTTTAAAGTCAAGGTTTCAGAACTTGGAGTGTGATTTTTGTTATAAGAGGAGAAAAAAAGTTTTTTTTATCTAATTAAAATTTCACATATCATTTGCATTGGCTTAGGGGACTGCACCTTCCTGAGGAATGTAATTTGTCCATCTGTCTGACTGTCTGTAGTTGTAATTGAAAGTATTAAGCTTTTAGACCTCTTAGCTGTTAAGGGTTTTGGAAAACATCCCTGATTTTGTAGGTACTTCATGAAAAATTTGTAGTTTTCTGGCTAATCATTCAGAATCGCACTCATTGAACAATAACAGGTATTTAAGTTTCAGACTTCACATCAGTCAGAAAAATGCATGTTATTACAAAAACTGTATTTTTAGGAACATTTTTTTTATTTTTTTCATTGATTCTTGTACTATGAAGTTTATCTTTATTACAATCATATTTGCATGTAAACAAAGCAAAGTGGCTGCAATTGCTGGGCAGTGGTGAGTGATGTTTGCTGATGAAGGTAACATACTTTTGTTTGCTCAGTTTAAACAATCTGACATTGCAACACTAGTACACATTTTATGCAAAATAAGTTGAAAAGGTAATTTATTGTGGCTACTGTGTGTATGAAGCAAAGTTGAAATTATACAGCCTTCAACTCCCCCTAGTTTTGCAGAATGCTTTTGCTTTTGTGGCATTTTTGTCAATTCATAATAGCATTTGTGGTTTTCCGAAAATTCATTGAGCACTGCAGTCATTAAATAATGACAGACATTTTAATTTCCAGACTTCATGTTCTTCAGAAAATGCATGGCAGCACAAAACTATTACTCTAGCAATTTTTTAAGTGCATAAGAAAAATATTTAAAATCTGTCCCTGATTTTTGGCCTGTATCCTTCATTAGCTTTGGGCTGTGTCCTTGATTCTTATTATTAGAGTTTGAAAGAGATTGTTTTTAGCACTCTGAGATAAGGTATACACAGCAAACTGGCTATAATTTTAGATTAGGAGATGGGACTGTCTGTAGGTGAAAAAAGCTCACCCACTTGTTGTTTGATCAATTTTAACAGTGTGTCTTTGCAAGACTAGTGACATTTGTGCAAAATCAGTTGGAATATATTACTGTGGTCTTGCATCAAAATTTAGTAAACTCTAGCCCACATTCCTAAGGCAAGCAGTCAAGTAATTTGCAGAACCACATGCATATATATTTAACCTAGCTTTAACCACAGTTATCTTTCCACTGGAATTTAAGCATTCTGTCCTCATCCACATCCCAAAAGTTGCTGCACCTTCACTTCTCATCTTCCAGTGCAAAATGAAGATTACTCTGACTGCTTTTGTTCATAGGGATTGGTAAAATCTACTGAATAATAAAGAAAGCAAGGGAGCACTGGAAAATCCTTTACTTTTGCTTTATTTACTAGTCTAAAGCCCTTGACTGAGTGGACCATAAATGTGGCACATTTAAAAAGATATTATTACTGAATCACCGCATGTGTCTTCTTAGGAATCTGTAAGCAGACCAAGAAGCAACAATTAGAATAGAGTACACAATAACCGATTGGTTTAAGCTTGGGAAAGGAGTTGGGCAAGGGTATCATTTTTTTATTTATTTTATTATTTTATTTATTTAACATTTGTTGACAGGAAAGTCCAACTAGGGAAGAGTCTATTTTCAGCAAATGCCCAGGGAGAAATGCTACAGATGCATGTCTTTGGAATGTAAGTCTACTTATTCATTATTTAATCTTTGAATATTTAATGTTAAATGCTGGTTAGAAGAATAATTTGCTGAAAGAGACATATTAATGACCTTAGATATGCTAGTGGATACCATTCTAATGGCCAAAAGTGAGGAGATGAAGAGTCTGTCAAAAGAAAGTGAAAGTAAGCATAGAGAATACAAAAACCCTCATTTCTTTTCAAAAAGAGACAGGAAAGAAATTAAAGATGTATGCTTCTTGTGAGGAAAGCTGTTGAAAAGTTGGGTAGGATATTCATGACCAAAGGCATTGCATTGTCAGCAAAAGTCTGTGTAGGTAGTACTATGATTTTTTTTAGTAATAACATGTCTATGAGAGTTGGACTAAAGGAAAGGTTGTATATGATGAAACATTGATAGTTTTGGAGTGTGATATTGGAGAAAACATGTGAACATGATGTAACAGTCAATTCTTCTTCTTCAAAAAATAAATGTAGACTTTTCACTGGAAGATCTGATAGCAAACTCAATGCTTTGGTCACATAATGTGAAGACAAGATTCATTGGAAAAGGCACCGGTGATGGGAAAAAAAACTGAGGGCAAATGAGGATGAAGGCTGTAAAAGTTAAGGCAAATATATAGTATTGCTGAATTAATAAATATGCATTTATAAAAATGTAAAAGTAGTGATGGACTGAAAGGACTAAAGCCTTTGCTGTCACAAGGAGTCTGACATGACTGTCTAATAAATGACTTAACTGCAGCAACATGAACAGCTGTATGACAGTATAACATAAGTACCCTATTCCATTTTAGGATTCTTCAACTAGTGCTGTTGAATGTGATACAACTCCTTCTCCTTTACTAGTTATCAGAAATTCACCAAGTTACAAAAAATAGTAACCTTCAAAGAGCATTGTGAAATCATACAGTCTCATTTGGCAGCTGAGAAATGTCATTGAAAATTAAAAAAATAAAATGGCTTTCAAGAAGTCCACTGCATGATTGCAGTCTGGCACATCAAAGCACTGAGACAGAGTAAGAACGGTTATTTACTTCTCACTTAAATGAGTCAGTAAACTGCTGTCATGACCACTGCATATAAAGTATGGGCAGATCTCAAATAATCTGCTCCATATCGTGCCTTCTTGCTTTAATGTCCTTCTCTTTTTTTATTACATGCAGGTGCTCACTTAATTTCCTATATCCTCAAGTATGGTTCCTTAATCCATTTTTCCATCCATTAGTTTGGTTACTGCATGTTTAAGCAGTATATGTGGCCAAAAATTATATCAATTCCTATTTACTCTATGTTTGCAGAATTTCAGAGACAAACAATCAAAAGAATTATATATATATATATATATATATATATATATATATATATATATATATATATATAAATTGTATCAATTCCTATTTACACAAAGACAAAGAATTATATATGTATATATATATATATATACACACACACACACACACACACACACACACACACACACACACACACACACACACATGCTATGTCTGTATATATCATAATGTTGACTCACAGGAAGTCGAGTTGGAATATGATCGATACACCTCCACGAATGCGAATATTGTACTGATGAATTCAAGTATACCTGACAGAAAGACCAAACATCAAAACTCCATACCACTCCAGACCTAGGAACAAGCATTACCACGGATACAGAAGGGGGCAAAGGTAGGGCAGATGCTGTGCAGGAGGACTCAACCATCTGTGAGCCGACTTAATGATATTAAAGCTATGTGTATATATAAATATATATATATATATACACACACACACACACACACACACACTATCTGTGTGTGTATGTTTTACATGATCCTTGTTTCTCAGAGTTAGAGTAGCCTTGCATGCTGAATAATTAAAGAGAAGAGCAATATTCTTCCACATACAGTGAGAAGGGTTTGGGCACTGAAAAAATGCTTCTTAATTTTTGCAAATTTATAAAACTGAATTAAGAAATATCAAAAGGAAATATTGATTCAAAGATGGCGGCAGTTCTGTAAACACTGCTAATCTACAGCTCTTCAATACTTATGGAATAAAATCAACCCAGAGGAAATACTAGGACCTATTTAAACACAATATTCTGAGTTAACAACTCTAATCTATATCCAGAAAACCAGAAAAGGGAAAATAAAGCTGAAGAATAATCAAACCTATCAATATTACAACAGATTAACTGGACCTGAGGAAAGAGACAAGGAAAAGAAGCCGTGTGCTCAGGGCACTTTACACATCCACTTCTATCTATAAACCAAGACATCCTTACTTCCACAAAATGTCAAAAGAAGATAAAAATATGGACACTACAACAACAAAAACTAAAATCTCAGAATTATTATCTCCAGAGAAAGATCTGAACTCTAAAAGGCAGAAAATAACAAAACACCAAGACACTGCAAAATCAGGGAATAAAAATAAAGCAGATCAACTAGCAAACCTGGATGACATAAAAACAGCTTTACTGCCTATCCAAGAGGTAATAAAAGAAATGTCTACTCAACTGAAATCATTTGGAACTTCCTTCAACCAAATCTTGGAAAGAATGGACAAATATGAAGCCAAAACCGCAGAGACTGAGGAAAAAATAGCCCTTTTATCCAAAAAATCTGATTCACATGAAGCAGACATACAAACCATGCAAGCTAAAATTATTAATCTGGAGGCAAGATCCAGAAGGAATAACATAATCATTAGAGGCATGCCGGAGAATATACAGCACAATGAACTGATTCCTTCTATCATTCTTATATTTGTAACACTACTCAAAGACCAAAAAACAGCCCATCAAATAATAATTGAGAGAGCACACAGAGCCCTGAGAGAATCTCAAACTTCAAATACTCCAAGACCACTCTATGCCAAATTACTTAACTTTCAAGATGTTAATAAAATATTACTATTTGCAAAGAAAAATGGGGGACCCCTAATATGGAACAACAACAGAATCTCTCTAGCCCAACATCTGTCTCTTCAAATTAGGCAAGCCAGACAGCTCATGTCTCCTTATTGCAAATTTCTAATTGATAAAAAACTAAAACTCCAAATGAAGTATCCAAATACTTTACTATTTTCTGTGGATGGGGTCAAATACTCAGTCGCCAACAATATAGAAGCAAAAATCTACCTTTATGACTGTTTTTAAAAGAATTCCCACCTTAGACAAATAGCTTCACTCTCCGATGTGGTTATTGAGCCTCCGAGATTGGATATAACTCATAATAACAGCCGTGGACTTACTTTCCCCATAGTTTGCTCCTGCCTTGCTCTAGGCCGCTTTGTTGGAATGGCGCGATCCTATTTCTCATTCTCCAAGCCACGAGAGCCCCAACAGGAAGTACACAACATGCGCACCACGTTCGCTTTCCCACAGGAGGAACTGAAAGTTCTTTTGCTGTTCCAGAAGTCGTTTTAAGAGGTGACACTTCCGGAAGTCCGTCTGCATGCAGAGTCCCCCTTTGAGAAGCTAAGTAATCGGCTTAGCTGTCCGGAAGCTCGAAGAGAAGGACAATGGAACTGTAAATAAAAAAATGTTAATTACTGATGAGAAATCTCTAAAAAATGTGAATGTTATAGTTAAATCACATATTCTATTTCCATATAGCCATCAAATGTTGCTTTTAAATGTCACAATTTATAATTAATATTTCCAGCTTCACATAACATAAATAGAGTTGCTAAAGTATATCACACTGCTAATAGTCATGAAAACACTAAGTGGTAATACAACAAATTACATATACCTAAATGACTACACTCTTGAGTTTATAAACACAGGGTTTAATTTCACTTATGGTAATTTTAACATAGCTAATTGTGCCCTTGTTAAACCAATACCTAAACTTAATATGAGAACATATAGTAAACTTAGTCCCTTATATGAAGGCAAACCTGTTATAATCTGCATAACATGAGAACTCTTGCACTAGCATTAACATACACACTAGTGCTGAGATCTCTATTCTACATAAAACCACTTTTATGCCACTAGTATGGCAGGACTTGAGCTTTGTGGGTCAGACACTATACTGAAGGTAGTGAATTAAGTAATTTAATGCAAAATAAAATGTAATACTGTAATAAGCTGATACCAACAGAAACATATAAATAATACCTGAAAACTCAGCTTTACAGCATGCTACCTTGGATATCATATTATAGATCCAGGTAAACTTAACTTCATAGAACTGTAAATGAAGTCTACACATACAAATATTCAATAATTAATATAAAAGAACAATGCTCTTTGATGTGCTTTACATAAGTTATGCTATCGAGTAAAGCTTATTATGACACACTATACCTAGTTTCAGTTACTTAAATGCATCTAGTACACAATACATCTGGTGCTGAAACCAACATAGAATAAGTTTGCTTAACTTTGATGATAAAGAAAATACAAATGTTAATGTATTGAGTCTACTACAGAGCTTAGATTATAACTAGGTGCTCTCCTATATTATATACTGGATAATGCATTAAGGGTAGTAGAGTATTTTTTTTTCCTTTTTGTTTCTATCCTATATTCCAAAATGCTATAATAATAATAAGGTTCACACTTACTTGAATTGATCTCTAATGATTGCCTAACTACTTGTGTCTATATATTCATGTATATGCTTATGTGGATATTGTTATATAGTTATATCGCTTTCTCCAGGACTCATCAGAATAAGAATGTGTATAGTAAAACAGCTGACGTATATCGAATCTGTTGTAAAGAAAAGTAGCGTTAAGATCTTTGTTAAACACAAGGCCATTCAAGATTTAAAATAACACAGGGCAGGGGTAATAAAACTGCTGGGAGTAATGATTCTCGGAGTATTTGAACTTCAAATTTGAATATTCCCCCAAAGTAAGGAAAGTAACAATCAGAGACATCAGTCTCCTACCAAGGGGCAGAAGAATCACATACAAACTAAGATTAAACGAGGAATGAATATACTCTATGAATATGGTTAACAAATTAAACTTGAAATAATTTATAATGGATAAACTTTTAAAATATTAGAGATACGTTTCTTAAATTGATGTTACCTGCCTTTCGGCAAGATCAGAACTGGTTAAAATGGATTTTTCAACTTTGATACCTTATTATAAATCTCATAAGAAGAGACTTGTATTGCAGAAGTAGTGTTTGTTAGGGAATGAGTGGGACAGGCTTTGCACAAATAGTTTTAGGTCACACAGGGCCATTAAGATTATTTTACCTCTTAAATACTAATATACAAAATATATATATACTAATAATACAAACAAATACAAAAAACAAGTCTTGCCAGGTCCTGTTAAATTCCTGGTCCAGGAGATTAGTGGGTAGGCACAGGGAAAGGACGGGAATAAAAAAATGCTTTCATAAGATGTTTTTGATAAGAAACGAACACATCCCAGTATACTTACACACATTTTCAAGACTTCTTACACAAAATAAAAACTTTATAAATGTGGGAAATTTATTTATTTATTTCCAGTTTGATTACCGGGGAAATCCACTGGGCCCTGAGACCTGTTTTCAGTGGAGGCCCGGGGAGAAAAGCTCCAGATGTACAAATATAAAATACAGAAATATAAAATATGAATGATACATTGAGGTAATCAGTTTGTACAATAGAAACATTCAATATTGCAACAAAGTCAAATACTACTTCACTAAGGTTATTCTAAAAGGTTATACAATCATAAGCTGTTCTTATAGGGTAATTTAAGACAAAGCATTATTTGAGCACATGAGCACATTCTTAGAAGGTTATACATTTGTAAAGGAATTCTTATAGAGTAGTTTGAGAAAATGCAATTATATAAGCACATAGAGAAGAGAGTTAAGAAATCTATTTACAATATTTACATGAAGCAGTATGAAGATAAGTCTTTGGGACATTTTGAGTGCAATGGAGCACTCCATGTGGTATGAATATGTACTTGGATAGGTTTTACTTGAGGTGGACTAAAGGGCAGCCTCACCTTTTTACACTCTAGGTAGGATATTTATGAGTTTTTGAATAGTTTTAGGTAGGGTGAAAGCAGGTGCATTTCCACTTAGTGGACAGATGTTTGAAAAGCAGAGTTTTGAAATTTTCAGTGCTTGATATAATTCTTGGAGAGGAAGGGAGAGAGTTCCAAGCCTTACCGATAGTGAAGGAGAGGAGAAGCTGGCCAGCATGGCTTTTAGGTTTGTAGATATCAATCAGATTTTGATGTTTGATCTGAGAGATCTCTTAGGGGTGTAGGGAAGAAGGATATTAGCTAGAGCAGGACAGTTAGATGGCTGAAATATATGTCTGTGTGCTGTTGTGAGCTGCAGATAGGTTAGGTAGTTTGGTAGTTCTAGCCAATTTAGGGATTGAAGGGAAAGGCAATGATGGGTGGAGTTTTTACAGTTTGATGCAAATTTAGAGATTTTGTTATAGCAGCTTTCTAGTTTGGAGCTGCTGGAGTATGACAAGTTGGTTAAGAGAGGGGATCCATAAAGTAAAGAGGGCAAAAGGTAGGTAGTGGCCAGAGTGTGCCTTGTGGTGAGAGAGAGAAGGTGATTATTCCTGTATAGCATGCCTAGTTTTTGATGTTTTTTTTTTAATATTTTGTTGAATGTGTATGTCGAACTTTAGGAATTCGTCAACTGTAACACCGAGGAGTTTTGCAGAGGGAACAACTTCAATAGTGGATTTAGAGTTGCTAAGGACTTTGAAAGTATCTTTATTGAAGGAGTAAGATTTTTCTAGGGGAGAAGAGGAGAATTTTGGATTTGTTAGCATTAAGGGAGAGGTGGTTTTTATGCATCCAGTTTTCAGTGGTTGAGAAGGCAGCTTGGGTTTTGAGAAGCAGTTCAGAGCTGTTTGTGGCAGAGCAGACTATGGTTGAATTGTCTGCATATTGAATCATTTTGGCATCAGGGATGGCAGAATGAAAGTTATTAATAAAAATATTAAAGAGCATGGGTCCCAGGATGGATCCCTGTGGTACACCTGTTTGGGTGGGTAGGAAGGAGGAGATGGAGTTTTTCCATTTGACTGCCTGAGACCTATCAGATAAGTAGCTAGAGAACCAGGATAGAGAATTAGGAGATAGATGCAGGTTTGATAGTTGAAGGAGAAGATAATTATGAGAAACAGTGTCGAAGGCTTTAGAGAGATCAAGCAAGACAGTAGAGACCAGGTGACCCGAGTCTCGGGCTTGATTGATAGTTTCTAGGTAGGATAATAGAACAGTAGTAGTGCTATGACCAGAACGAAAGCCATGTTGGGTAGGTGTTAGAAGATGGTTTTGGGTTAGAAAAGGCATAAGTTGGGAGTGGACACACTTTTCTAAGATTTTAGAGATAGGTGAGAGTAGAGCAATGGGGTGAAAGTTTGAGATGTTGGTGTTCTTGCCTCCTTTGTGCAGTGGAAGGATATAAGCTGAGCGCCATAATTTGGGGACGTAAGATTCGTTAATAGATCTGTTAATAATGATGCTGATCGGGAGTGCTATCCCATCTGCAGCACATTTTAGAAAGGAGGAGGGAATATTGTCAGGGGCATTAGAGCAGGGTTTAAGTTTAGATAGGAGTTTTTTTTATGAAGTTAGTAGAAACAGGTTTGAGCTCAAATCCAAGGAGAGGGTTATCGGAGGAATTGGAAGGAGAATGAATGGGAACAGAAGGGATATTGGTAGGGAAAGTCTTAGTTAGGTCAGATATTGTTTGTAAGAAGAAAGAATTAAATTCTGAGCATAATTCTAGGTCAGATTTATTTGGGTCAGGACTGGGATTATTTTTGGAACCGGGATTAAGGAGATAGTTTATTGAGTTCCAGAATTTTTGGGGGTTTTTGTTATTGTTAGATTGGAGGTTGGAGTAATAGGATTTTTTGTCCTTGGTAATTAGTTGTTTTACTTGGATACGTAGTTGCTTATATTGGAACAAGGTGTTGGGCAGTTTATTGTTTTGGAACAGTTTCCATAGTTTATCCCTTTGATGCATAATTTGTTTAGTAAGTTTAGATAGCCAAGGAGCGGTATTTATTTTTACCCTTTTATTTCTGAGAGGGGCGAGAGAGTTAAGTGTATCTAAGAAAACAGAGTTGAAGTAGTTGATAGCATCATCAAGAGGGAGAGTTCTAAGGTCTTGCCAGTTCATTTGTTTAAATAGGTTTGAGAAGGTTGTAGGGTTGAAGTTACTAAGATTACGAGTTAGGATGTATTGATGTTGGTGAGGGGAAGAGTTGGTAGTGCGATGAATGAAGGCTGGCAGGTGGTCACTAATGGTGTCTGGAATTGTTCAAGAATTAGTGATTTTGTTTGGATGGGAGACTAGGATCCAGTCAATAGATGAACCTGGGGGATTAATTTTGTTGGGTCTAGTTATATGCTGGATTGTTTGGGTGAAGTTATAGAGGTTGATGGCAAGGGAGGGGGAGAGAGAGTTAATTTTATTCCAGTCGATATTTACATAACCTAAGATGTATGTTTAGTAGTTAACTTTAGTAGAAGCCCATTGGAGAATGTCTTCAAGGATGGGGATATTATTTCCAGGGGAGATATATAGGGCAATAATACAGATGTTTTTGTGTCTATTTAGTTTCAGTAGTCCAGCTGTAAGTTCAGTATTTTCAAATTGAGGAACTGGAATTTGGAGGGGAATTACAGTTAGTGATTTAGAGTAAACTATGGCAGAGCCTCCACCTTTTTTTATAGGTCGGTCATTTCTAATAATATGGTATCCAGGGGGAAGTATTTCTGAATCAGAAATATGGGGTTTAAGCCAAGTCTCCAAAATGGCTAAGATGTCTGGTTGGTTGTGGGTTAACCAGGCCTGGAAGTGGTGGACTTTGTTATTGAGACTTTGGGAGTTCAGGGTGAAGATGTTTAATATGCTTGGGGGTAGGGGAGAGGGAGTTGGGTGATTATTGTTGTCAAAGAGGATAGGGCCAGGATTAGGGTGGATATCTCCGGCTAAAAATATAATATTGAGTAGGAAGGACTTGAGAAATGTTGGTATAGAGATAGAGGGTTCAGTTGGAAAAAAGGTTAATTTGTGTGTAAATGTAGTAGTAGTAGTAGTGGATAGAATTTTGTAGTGGAACAGATGAAGTTGATTGGGTGGGATTAGAAAAGAAGAGATAGAATGGAAGTGAGAGAAAGAGTTATGGAGAAGGGAGTTTGAGGGAGAAATTATTTTTGTTGGGAGAATTGCATATGCAGAGGAAGAGTAAAAGCTGATATAGGATAAAGGAATCAGAAAGAGAAGAAGAGAGCAGGGGACTTTAAGTTGTTGGAGGATTGAGAAAAACATGGTTGTATTAAGTGGGAGAGAAGGGAGTGTCAGTTGAAGTAAAGAGTATGTTAGAGGTGAGTAATGAAAGTATGGAGAGAAGTAGTTTATCTGAAGTTGTATGAAGGAGGCAGGGATGAAGTAGTAAGATGTTTGGGAAGTAGGAGTATTGAGAGAGAGGTGATAGAGGAAATGTATGAGAGGAGATTGAGGAGATTGGGTAGGGGGAGTGGAAAGGAGATACAGAAGTTGGGTAATTTAGATTGGGTGGATTAAGTGTAGTTGTGAGGGGGGAGAAGAGCTAATTGGTTAATTGGAATAAGGGGTGGAGAGATTGAGAAATAAATGTAGGAGTGCTAGGGGCGGGTGGCATTTGGGGGCAGGGTAGGGGAGCGGAGTGAGCCCGCAGGGCGAACGGAGCAGCTTCAGACTGGAAGGATGAGAGAGTCAATCAGTGAGCAGCAAGCTGCTGCAATTCACCTTACTGGAAGTAAGGGTGAGTGTTGGTTAAACTTGTCTGAGGTGGTGGAGAAGAGGGGAAGCAAAAGGGCAGAAGTTGAGGAGTGCAGCAAGTAGACTAAGAAGTATGTAGGCAGTCTTGTACAGCCAAGCTATACTTGGGAGATGTAGCAGGGGGACAGAGAAGGGTGAGAATGTAAGGCAGGACTAGTGGAGAGAGCTGGCCTGGAAGGAAAACAGAAGAGTGTAGGAGTTATTCAAGGGTGAGGGAGAGACAGAGAGCAGAGTTAGCTATTTTATCAAAAGAGGAAGGGGGACTTTGCAGATTAAAGAAAAGGTTAGCAAGGGCAAGATAACGAGAAATGCAGGGCTAGGAAGGTGTACGGCTGCTGGGTAACCTGGCTAGGTAGCAGAACTTTTTAATACATATAGGAAAAAATAACAAAACAAATTTGAGAAAGTATCAGTTTTACTACTTTGGTTGGAGAAACATGTACTTTATTGCTTCCCAAGGTACAGGGCTCTGGTATAGGACAGCAAGTAGCTTTACTTCTTAACTGAGGAGGCTGGAGTTATTTGCCTGTTGTCCTTAGTCTTCATTCAGGGATGGTCCTTTAGTCAAGAGCAGAGTTAGAAGATATGAGGCTGAGGGGTTTGGAGAGAAAAGAGAGGAGATAGAGTAGGAAGAAACCAGGTTAGTTTAGATACAAGGTATAGGCATTTCAGTCAATACAAATATTAAGCACAGCATTCATGTCAGTGCAGTTCAGTCAATACAAATATTAAGCACATCATTCATGTCAGTGCAGCAGCCTTCAAGTTAACACAGCAATGCAACAATTCAGTCAATAGACTAACCTTAAATACTAGTAATAGGTTAGAAAGTAGGCTAGTTCACAATATTGTTAGCATGTGCACTTATAGCAATAGGCAAGAACACAATATTCTATGCTGTAGGCTAGCAGGTATGGACTGTAAGTATCTGCTTCAACAATGTGCATAATTTAGTAGAGTAATTGTGCAGATAAAATAAGAATATAAAAAGAAATAATAAAAAATAATAGATCACTTTACCCAAGATGGTTCCTAATGTAAGATGTCTACACAGGGTAAAATAAGCTATACTACCCCGCTACCTCAGCGGTGCTGCAGTAGGAAAATAGCGGGTTGAGAAGGGAGGTTAGGTGCAGGCACGATCCACACCCAATGCTTGTTGGTAGTTAGTGTGCCAGCCCTGCTAGATCTACCTTAAATAATGGAACGCCGTCCTATTGTTGGTATGTGTATCTGGGAGGGTTTACGAGTTCTCCTGCTAAGTCACCACTTAAGCATTGGAGAGAACAGCATGGCTTTTATATCAGCCGTATAATCCTGATGTTGTGTTGGTGTACAGCGGTGATATTATATTAACCGCAAATGTGTACTTTCAGTGCTTATAAGGCTGAATAGGAGTGTGGATAAGGCTGATTAAGAGGCGCTGGATGAACAGAAATGTTGGAAGCGCTTCTGCACTAGTATTGTTTACACCAACAGTGTCTCCAGACCAATCAATCTATCGCTGGCAGATTAGAGATGCGAGCACCCTTGGGCTATGGAGAAATGTAAATAAGAACTAAAGTGTGTGTCAATTGCAGGTCTGCTCAGCTGGGCGGGAAGAGGAGAGCAAAATGAAATAACAACCAAGCACGTGCGATTGAAATTGAGCGTTTTCCAGGAGAATTAACCCAGGCCTCCTTACACTGAATAAAATAAGTTATCTTAGGCTAAAATCCACATAAAAAGCTGAGCGAGCTACTGAAAATATGAAAAGTATTGCAATTGTCCTTCTAAAGTGAAAGTGAGGTATCAAGCGCTGTGCAACAGGAGTAGAGTAGCATGCACTCATTCCACGAGGAAAGCGCAGATGAGAAGCACCTCCACAAGCAGAAACTAAGGCAAATTGAACAGTATATGCAGAACACTTAGTCGCTAAGTACAATATATCAGGCAGGACAATCATTAGGTGTGTTACTTCGAGGCAAAGTCATTTAGCAAGCAAATATGCACATCAGTAATCAATAAGATACAATTTCAAGAGTTGAAGACATGCAGCCCATAATCATTTAATAGCGACCTAGAAACTTAATTGTGCTTTAACGGGCTAGGCAGGAATTCAAGCAGTTAGTTGACAGTATTACAGTATTACCGGGTGCTTTTAATACAAAACAGCAGTGCAAACACTTACATTGTAAGAAGAAAAAGACGCTACGGCCAGGAAGAACTCACAGCAGCCAGAGGGGAAATTCCCATAATAAAGATGGCACCACGCAGATCTTTGGGATTAAATAGACTACTGAAAGGAAGTGATGAGGGAAGGGGAGGGGGAACAATGTGCAGGCTGATAGAGGTGAGAAGGGGCAGGGAAGAATGGGATAGGTGAACAGGAATCAAGTGGGAGTAACTGTTAAGTATGTAATGAGGGGTGGATGGAAAAAAGAAAAGAAAAAGAAAAAAAGAGGCAGTGGATGGGTGGAAAAGGTATCAAGAACAAGAGGCAGGGGATGGAAGAAACAGTTGCAGGGATCAGACTGGAAGGATGAGAGACTCAATCAGTGAGCAGCAGGCTGCTGCAATTCACCTTACTGGAAGTAAGGGTGAGTGTTGGTTAAACTTGTCTGAGGTGGTGGAGAAGAGGGGAAGCAAAAGGGCAGAAGTTGAGGAGTGCAGCAAGTAGACTAAGAGGTATGTAGGCAGTCTTGTACAGCCGAGCTATACTTGGGAGATGTAGCAGGGGGACAGAGAAGGGTGAGAATGTAAGGCAGGACTAGTGGAGAGAGCTGGCCTGGATTTAAAACAGAAGAGTGTAGGAGTTATTCAAGGGTGAGGGAGAGACAGAGAGCAGAGTTAGCTATTTTATCAAAA
Source organism: Protopterus annectens (assembly GCF_019279795.1). Lineage (NCBI taxonomy): Eukaryota > Metazoa > Chordata > Ceratodontiformes > Protopteridae > Protopterus > Protopterus annectens. Next base: position 55,188,207 of record NC_056734.1, read on the forward strand.
GAGGAAGGGGGACTTTGCAGATTAAAGAAAAGGTTAGCAAGGGCAAGATAACGAGAAATGCAGGGCTAGGAAGGTGTACGGCTGCTGGGTAACCTGGCTAGGTAGCAGAACTTTTTAATACATATAGGAAAAAATAACAAAACAAATTTGAGAAAGTATCAGTTTTACTACTTTGGTTGGAGAAACACGTACTTTATTGCTTCCCAAGGTACAGGGCTCTGGTATAGGACAGCAAGTAGCTTTACTTCTTAACTGAGGAGGCTGGAGTTATTTGACTGTTGTCCTTAGTCTTCATTCAGGGATGGTCCTTTAGTCAAGAGCAGAGTTAGAAGGTATGAGGTTTATTGCTTTCCAAGGTACAGGGCTCTGGTATAGGACAGCAAGTAGCTTTGCTTCTCAATTGAGGAGGCTGGAGTTATTTGCCTGTTGTCCTTAGTCTTCATTCAGGGATGGTCCTTTAGTCAAGAGCAGAGTTACAAGGTATGAGGATTGTAAGAAGAAAAAGATGCTACAGCCCGGAAGAACTCACAGCAGCCAGAGGGGAAATGCCAGTAATAAATAGACAATAAATAGTATAAAATAGACTCATGGAACATTAAAGGGCTCCAGAACATCAAGAAAAGGAAACTGTTTCTTCACCTAGCTCTACAGTCTAAGGCAATCTTCTTACTAATTCAAGAAACACATTTAACTAGTGAGCAATGGTCAGAAATCAAAGAGAAAAAGTGGATAAGAGAAATTATAGCCTCTGAAGGCAAAACCAACAGTGCAGGAGTAGCTATAATCATTAAGAACCATTGCAAAGATAAAAGTTTAGAATCCAAAATAGATAAAGAAGGAAGATGGTGTTATGTAACCCTTTCAACTCCTGCTTACGAAAAACCCATTTTACTTCTCAATATATATGTACCCTTTAATAACCAGCACTCCTTTTTCCCTTCATTGTACCCTATCTTAAACCAATACAATAACCACTACATGATCATAGGAGGTAACTGGAATGCATATCAGAACCCAAAAAAGGATAAATCAAGTCCACAGAGATCATGCAACAAACAAGCAGTTTTAACATTAAGCGAACTTAAATATGACTTTAATTTATATGATCCCTTCAAATATGGTAATAACACAAATAACTCAAATAATTTTGCATTTTACTCAAACTGTCATAAAATGTGGTCGAGAACTGACTTTTTTCTAATTTCAGAAGCACTAATTAACCTTGACCCCACAGTATCCGTACATACTCGTTACTTGTCTGACCATTCTAAAATTACATTAATCATTATTAAGACCACCAAAAACAACACACTACATCGGGGATACAACTGGTCTCTAAACCCCAATCTGTTAAATAAAAAGGAAATAATTCAGGAAGTTCAGGACATTTTTAAAATGTCCCTAGACAATCGAACAAAACAAAAACACCTTCCTGATATTGAATGGGCGGCAACCAAAGCTCAGATAAGAGGTATCTTTCTTCAGAAAGCGTCTCACTATAAGAGAATCCAACTCAAAGAAGAACAACAACTAGAGGCTAAAATTAAATCATTGGAACAGGGTGTAATTAAAAACTACAACACGCAAACTGAAACAGAACTATTGAAATGCCAGAAAGACCTATTCTTGGTTCACCACAATAATCTATCATTTCATGAAACTAAAATACTTGCAAAATATGCTAACCATATGCAAACACCATCACGAGCTCTGGCAAGGGTTATTAATCAGTCTAAAACACCTTCTCAAATTTCGGAAATATTTTATAAGAACAAGACTTACACGAAAACTGAAGATATCAAAACCTTCGAAGTTATATACTCACAAATCTATGGAGAACAAAAACACCTACATACAAATGAAAATAGTACAGACTTCCTACAAAAACTCAATTTTTGAAAATTGATGTGAAACAATGAAAAAAATTAATAGAACCAATAACCATTGAAGAAATAATAACAACAATCAAAAAATTGAAATCACACAAATCTCCCGGCCCAGATGGCCTTACAGCAGAGTTTTACAAAACATTCTATCTTACCACTGCACAAATACTATATCATGTATTAAACAATAAAATTAATGATATACACTTTAATGTATCCAAAACGATTTTCATACCCAAAGAAAAGGCAGATCCTCAAAATCCGGATAGTTACAGACCCATATCATTACTCAATATTGATACTAAAATTCTAACATCTATACTGGCTAATAGACTGAAAAAAATAACAGACACAATTATTTCGAGTGAACAATCTGGTTTTTTAACATCTAGGCAAACCAGTGACAATACACTAACACTGCACATGATAATTTCATATGCTAATCAAAATAACCAAAATATATATGCACTAATTATAGATGCTAATAAGGCTTTTGATAGAGTCAACATAAAATTCTTATTCCAAATCCTATACTACTTTAACATACCCCAAGAATTTATTCTAACCCTACAAATACTATATAACAATCCTTATACAACATTATATATTAAATAAAAGATGGTCTAATAGAATTCAAATCAGAAATGGCACTCGTCAAGGGTGTCCTTTATCTCCCTTATTGTTCAACCTATATCTAAAACCTCTATTTTTAAACATCAAACAAAATGTATATCACAATGCCCCAGTAATATATAACACAAAAATTTCCTTGTCAGCCTTTGCTGATGACCTTAACATATATTGTACAATGCCAACCACAGACACCAAAAAAATACTATCTGCTACTGAAGACTTTACATCAATTTCAAACTATAAAATAAACCTTAAAAAACTAACATTTTCCCTTTAAAAACTCTGAAACCCTTCTCACTGCTGCCATTGATAGGCCAAGTAAAATCTGAAGAAAAGATTAAATATGTAAGAATTACATTCTCTACAGATAACAAAAAGTTTTATCTTAATAATATCAAACAAAAGTGGGATCACATTCTACTTGATCTAAAGACATGGAAACATCTGAAACTACCACCATTAGCCAAAGTCTCGATTATCAAAATGAATATCCTGCCCAGATTTTTATACATCTTCATGTCCTCCCAGCTATTAATACCTAAGAAATTTTTTAAGCAAATTCACACTGAATTCATACTGAACTATATGGGAACCAAAAAAATGCAGAATCGCATATGATAAATTGAAGACTCCGAAAAACAAAGGTGGATTAGACCTACCAAATTTTGAAAATTATTATTCAATCATAAATGCCAATAGAACTTTAAGAATTGCAAATTACAATATGCTAGGAAATAGCTGGACCCCACACTGGATAAAATTATGTTTTAAACATATTGAAAGCCTGAATATAAATCCCAAAACAATATCTTTCTTAAGCAGTAAAAACATTAAAACATATAACCTATTGGAATTCCTTAAAAATTCTATAACGTTAACACAAAATCTTTTTAAGTCAGTAAATCTCCTTCAACCCATGATGATACTACAACCTATTCACAAAAATCCTAACTTGAGAAATAATAACCAGCTACTAGACCTGAAAAAATTCCCACTTATAATTAATACAACACTACAAGATCTATACCCATATTTGAACTGTCCCACTCACAAAATAAGAAACCAATTGGGCCTTCCCAAGACATATTTGCTGATCTTAAGACAGATTAAAGAAATTGTATTAGCTACCTTCAAGATATAAACATCAATAAAGATGACCTAATGAAATGTAACTCATTATGGCAAGCCCTTATTCAACACAGTAAATTTATAACATGCTCATACAAAATGATCAAAGACTTGAAATTTTAAGAACACATACTCTTATCAAATTATTGGAAAGAAAAAATACCATCGGTAGAAAACCATAAAATAATACAAGCAATTAACCTAACAATAAAATCCATATCTCTTCAAAAGTTAGAATTTACCCAACTCATGATATATAATAATGCTTATTACACACGCCTTAGACTGCATACATTTAACTCTAGAAACTCCCAATTTTGCCCACATTGTAAAGATGAAACTGTTGACCTTTTACATATGTTCTGGAGCTGTAAATGTGTATTCAAACTTTGGAACTCCCTGAAAGTACAGCTACAAAAGATGGGATATCAATCATCAACGCTCACTTGGGAATTTACGATACTACATATTTCCCCAATTAACCTTTCTAAAAGCCAAACAATCATTCTCATTAATATCTTCCTATTAATGAAACTTTACATAGCTACCAACTGGCTGACCCCATCTAAAATCTCATGGAATAACTTTAGGAACTTAGCGATAAAACATATATTAGCCCACAAGTACATGATAAACAGACAAAATAAAAATTCCAATATTTTGAAATATTGGGAACAAATCTTCAATATAATACTTGCATAAAGCATTGATTTTAGAAGACATTTACAACATACACAATAAAAATCATAACATTATATAGCATTATACGAACCTGATGGTATTAATCCTGGAGAAAACAACTCTTATCTTTTTCCATACTATTAAACTATGAAAGCATTCATGTAAATAGTGTATGTTCTAAATATATTGTTGTTGTACCAGTTGTATATTATCTGTGTTTACTCTTGTGAAATGACATATATTGAAAATAAACAATAAAGAAATATTATTGAAAAAAAAAAAGAAATATCAAAATACAGATCGACTCTGTAAGGTGAAAACATGGAACACTGAAAGCACTGCGACTGGCATCTTTGTGGGATGGCGGCCAAGTGCCATCACAGAGCAGCCAATAGTTTTTTATTCAGTGCAATTACTTATCTTACTACTACTGGAAGTTCCAAACTATGCTCACACTGCATCTACAGTTTATATTTCTAATCTTCGAGTTGGGAAGAGGTAATCAGCAAGGGAGTTGCTATTCCTTCTGTCCTTCACCTGTCATACATTGTCTATTCCCAGCTCTAGTGATGAGCTTTCCAGGCTCCCTAGTCTATAGTCATTTCCTTTCCCCTCCCCTGCTCTTTTTCTGATATCTCTGGTCTGAATTCATTTCAACTTCATTATGTTCTTTTCTTCCTATAGCCTCCGGCACTATACAGGCTACCAAATGCATGGTCTCACTAGAAAATAGTACAGTGGAAGCATTACCTCTTTACTTCTTTACTTCTGGCATCTGTCCGCAAAAGGTAAAGCCCTGCATTCTGTTTGCTACTCCTCCCTCATTATGCTCCTATTTGTCTAATTCAGTTGTAATCAACATACTCCAAATTATTTTTTCTGTTCTGTTCTGCTGCAATCAGTTCAAGACCCCTTTAAAATATTTTTCACTGAGTTTATAATCCCCAAATGTTGTAACTCACATTTACCCAAACAAATCCAAGGAACAAACCAGAGGCCAACAGCTATTAAAGATAAACACTAGACATAATACCATTTCCTTAGGTGATCTAAACTATTGCACTATAGACTGGGAAACCTACACCACCACCACCGCTAGTGCACAAGCACAGAAATTCTGGACTTGGTCAATACAAATGCCATTCAACAATTAATCAGAGTACCTACTGGAGGAATAACATCTTGAACCTTGTCCTTACTAATATGCAAGCATTTTACCATCCCTTGTGAATCTTCATCACTTGTTTGTTCCGACCATAAATATATCTCTTTTGAAATTAAATTGAAACCAAGGATCCATTCTATCCAAGGTACTTTTTGAAATTTCTCTAAGTCCAACTCCCTAATCCTAAGTGATACATTGACAAGCTTCAAATCACACCCCCAGACCCAGTTAACTCCAGTGAATATGCAGAAACATTCACCATCACACTATACCAGCTTGTAAACAACTGCATAGATACAGCTGTACCCTGCAGAAACAAGGGAAGGGAAAACCCCAGTAACAAACCCATGTGGTAGAACCATAATATCAACAAGCTTTATAATAAAAGGGCATGAATATATGAAGTGTAATTAACAGAATAATAGAAATCTCACCAATGAAAAAAAAAATCAAACAGCTCAGGAGCTTTCAAAAAATTCAACAAAACAAAATTTGAGACTAAAATAGGTACCCAAGTCAAAGACAATCACAAGGCCTTTTTCAGTTATGGTCATAATCTTATAAGCACAATGCAGCAATGCACTGGGCTGATTGTAAGCAATGCTATTTACACTTTGGCCAAAGATATATAGAACAAACTAGCTGAAAAATCCACCACTACCTTTACTCCTGTCTCCCCTTTGACTGTCTCTCGAGATATACCTGAAACAGGCTCACTCCCAGAAATAACACAAGACCAAGTCCTAAAAGTGCTATCAAAAGCTAAAAATACTGCATCATTGGGTCATGTCAATATCCCTTGATGCATTTTGAATAGCATGAAGCATGATTTATCCACAGTTCCCCAACAACTATGTTAAACTTCAGTCTTCATACAGGATTTGTACCAATTGAATGGAGAACAGTTATAGTCATTCTCCTGCACAAGGGAGGACCATCCTCAGTCCCAGACAATTACAGACCCATAAGTCTGACCAGCCCCAATATGCAATGCCATGGAAAGACTTATGGAACTAACCAATATGGGCATTGGGGTCGCTCAAGTACTTGATCCATTTCACTTTGGATTCATCAAGGACAGATCATGCTTACTCTTCCTGGTAAACTTTTTGAAAAGGTCACCAAAGCAATAAACAAAGCTAAAAATGACACATACTGCATACCTTAACCTGACCAAAGCTTTTGATGCAGTCACCCACTCAGACATAATAGAAAAGATAAGTAATATGGGATTAAACTCCTATGTCATCTGCTGGATTTCCAACTGGCTCAGAGATAGGAAGCAGCAACTCAAAACAGGGGAAGCTACCTCAACAAAGAGGCCAGTCACCAGTAGAGTCCAGAAAGTTGCTCTGCTGGGACCTCTCCTGTTTGCATCAACTTTTCTGGAATAAAAGTCAATACCAAAGGGCTCTGGTTAACTAAGTTTGCAGATGGTTGAAAGCTAGGAGTTGTCATTGAAGCCCCAAATGATTTATCCATCCTGCAGGAAGCTTTGTCCCAAATAAATAACTGATGACAAAATCATAAATTGAAACCAAATTCCAAAAAATGCTTTATCATATCCTGTAGGAAATCATCTACCCAGGGGAACTACCGCATTGACAATATACCCTATGAGCTGAACCATTTGTTCAGAATTTGTGAACTTATGTGGACGGTGACCACATTTTTGACCAGCATATGCCCAGTGCCATAAGAAAGTTCTTCTGTATTTAGCAGCTTATAAATAAAAGTCTTGTGCCTAGATATAGGGATATCTTTGCACCCCTTTACTCAGCCATTATTAGGCCAATCATGGAGTATAATGCCCCCTTTAGCATGTATCAGTCCAGACAAATGCAACAAATGAAATGCCCATGGAGATATCTTACTAAAAGGATACAAGACTTAAACAGTATATCCTACATCAGCCAACTTGAAGTCCTGTCACTATATTCAGTATCCAACAGACTGCTAAAAGGTGACCTCTGTCTGGTATACAAGAAACCCTCTAGCCAAATAATGAAGGTAGCACATCATCATGTCAAATGGTATCAGACATACTCAGTCTAGGTATCTAAACCTCTTCTCCAACATCAACAGAATGGCTTGGAAAGACAGGTATACCTCACAGTGAATACTGGTGCTCTAGAACAGACTCTCCATCCACATAAAACAAAGCTTATCCCTGCCCATATTCAAGCACAGCTTAGATCTATGGATGTTAAACAGAAAATGTATCCCAGGATTGCCCCTGCACTACTAATGGACAGAGGCAGCTCCTAAATGATTTTTCTTATGCATGGGTCCCCTCAAGTTATCTATGGTATGATCCCAGTTATTCTCACACAGGTTAGTATATAATTATTAACTATGGGATGGGTAAGGCCAGTCTAACACCAAACAGGATAGGTTAATTCAAGCATCAAATGTGAGACTGGCTAGGCTTTAAGTAACCCACAAGGGCAGCTAGGCTAATACTTACCTATGAATCTATTAGCTCAATGGACATCAACAGAACACTGCTTCATAAAAAAAAAATATATATATCTCATATTTTGTCTACATCTTTGCGTTATCATTGAAGATGCTGATCCTGTTATGTGTTCTTTCGTATATTATACATATATATATATATATATATATATATATATATATATATATATATATATATATATATATTTATATATATGTGTGTGTGTGTGTATATATACAACAGACAATCACTAAGAAGCATACTAGATATAGAATGGACCCATACTTTACTTTGCTAGTCATTTTAATTATCAATGATGGCACTTCTATCATCACAGCTCTCCGTGACGTACTTTTCAGTCATAAAGCAATCCAATTATTTAGCCTTTGTTCTGCCCCTAACCTCCACCATTTGTGCTTTCTTTCAACAACAGATGATTGGCGAAGCCAAGAAAGACAATATTTACTGGTTTTCACCTGGCAAGTTCAGCATTAACCAGCTCAAAAAACTAAATTGTTTCTGACAGATAACTTCTTCTAACCAGAGATCCAGACTGATTACTGTGTTGTTGACCTGTTATCTTCTATGAAAGCAGACAATCTATGTCTTGGGAATCAACTTGCAACTTTTTCTACCACCACTCTGTTAGACTAATAGTTCAGTATTTCCAAAGTTTTTCCCATACCTCTACCCCCTTCTAGAACAGTATAATGCTTGCTGCCCTCTAGTCCTCAGACATTTTACCCTGCCCCATGATCTGTTAATAATCTCTAACCGGTGATCTGCCAATACAGTGACCAGTTTCCTGAAGATTTTGAGGACAGCTCATCCAGTCTTTGTGCTGTGTCCTTCCTAAACAACAGTTTTACCACAATCTTGTCCTTACCTTATCTATCCTTTTGACTGTCCACTACTCTATCCAGTCTGTCTATTAGATTAGGAAGAGGTGTGTGAAGATACAGACGTAACAGCAGAAGGAAAAACATACAAGTGAACAAGTGACATCTAGCTAAATCTGATAACTTTTAAACTACCCTTAGTTGCTATATTTTAGAAATGTATCCATTTCAATAGCTAATACATCCATCCATACCATGCTAAGTTGCATCATGCTTCTGTAGCAATCTCATGAACAGCCACACAGAGTTTATTATGCAAATATGGATAGAAAACAAATCACCAACCCTTTCATTATATTACATACACACACCTCACGTACACTTACAGACAATATAGAGTAACCAATCCACTTACCTCATGTCTTTGGGATGTGAGATGACATCTGAGTACCAAGGGAAAACCTGTGTAAGAGAACATGTATATTTCACAAGGAGGGCACCCCAGCCGAAAATCAAACCTAAGAACCTCTTGCTGTGAGGCTTTAATGTTAGTCACTGTGCCATTCTGCCACCTGGCTAGTACTTAGCCTAAGCTAAAAAGACTGCATTCCACCATACGACCATATGCTTAATGCTATTCTTTTTGTATTCAACAGTTGGCAACAAGTTTGATCATATCTGGAAGAAGTAATTTTATATATATATATATATATATATATATATATATATATATATATATATATATGTATATGTGTGTGCGTGTGTGTGTGTGTGTGTGTGTGTGTGTGTGTATGTGGTGCAGAGGTTTAAGGATGTGAATTTTAGTTCCGTAGTACAGGTTGTGTGATTCCTTCAGCCTTCATTTGCCTGTTGCATGACCTTGAGCAAGTAACTTAACAAAAAATTGCTCCTGGGTCATAACTCTCAACATTCCACATTTTCACCTCATATTGTTGGATTTTTTCTGTCATAAAATTTGTGGGTTTCTGGCAAACCATTGAGAAATGAAGTCATTAAGTAATGACAAACATTAGTGTTTCAGACTTCATATCCTTAAAAATGTATGCTAATGCAAAACTTCTTATTCTAACAACTTTCTAAGTGGATAAGAGCAAAAATTTAAATATGTCCCTGTTCTTGGGCATTTGTCCCACCCATTATTTTTGGCTTTGTCCAGATTTTTTGCACTAAGAGATTGAGAGGTATGTCCCAGGTTGCTCCTGAAAAGGGACTATTTTATTAACAAATGGCTGTCATTGTTATTGTTAATATTATATACTAAATATATCTGAAATACCCAAAAGTCAGTCCCCTGGATTTACTAATCGTCCGTGCAGGACTAATCTAGTTCTGCACGGAAGCAGCAGTTTAAGAGAAGGACAGCAGAGCACCATGCATATTAATGAAGGCACACTGCCTGAGCTCCAAATCCTACATGGAGCATTGACGAATGCAGGGGACATGTCTGAGAGCAGAGTTCTCAGAATAAACACGCCCCTGCAAAGTATAACAGAAGAAAGTGTAAATAAATGAGCGAGACTACTCATAGGTGTCCGCATATCCCCACCAACAGTCCCCATGTGCTGTTTTCCCCTCACAGGTGGTGAGGAGAGGCTTGGCTCCCCCGCAGGGAATCTGATGTCACTGATACAGACAGTGACCATGAGGATAGGTGTGTTGAGGCACAGGAAGGGTCATCAAGGGGTGCCGCTAGGCCACAAATTGACATCCCACATGTATCCACCCCATCCACACAAACAGTCACACTTCCTCTACATACCTCATCACTGTTGGCCTTAGCTGAGGTATACTCTACAGTTGGCATTGGCCAGGACAGTGTGGTATCTATGGCACATTTGTCAGGACATGGCATCCATAGCCAGATGTCTGGTGAGGTATCACATAGGCAGATGTTCAGGGGTGCTCGTCGGAGCACTGCTGGTCATCATGTCCCTGGCAGAAGTGCCAGATCTATATCAACCACACGCATGTTTCAGGTGGTCATGGATGCACAGGAACGAATGGAACAGTACGTCAGGCAGGGTCTAAGGGTGCAGAGGTCTCATCACACCTCTGTAACTGACAGCATCCGTGACCTAGCAGGTGCCATACATAATTATACCGAGGTCATGGATAGATGGTGGGATGAGACATTGGATCTCATCCACAATGTCATGTCTATGCATCAGAACAGGGTGGGACAGTTGTGACGGCCACATGGTTGTAGGCAAGCAACACCAGCAGCTGGAGGTCGCCATGGATATCCCACCAATCACAACTGCTCCCGTAGTGGCAGTACCAGCCCCAGCACTGTGGTGGGGGTGCTGTCCACAGACTGTCATAGCAGACCATGTGCACGTGGCCCTGGCTACTCCTAGAAGGGACCTGGATCCAGTGCACGTCTGTAAACCTTGGGAAACAGTACTCGATCTTGCATTGTAGATGATACTGCCTGTAGCACCCCTGCCAGGCACAGGTCCCGGGTCTGTGGCAGGAGACGGTGAACTACAAACCCTGCCAGGTACAGTCTGCAGCTGTCTCACAAATCCCTGTATAGGGCAGCCACATAGTGGAACTGTGTGTATGCATACACACACACATAAACAACAAACCTAGGGCAACCACATACTTGCACACATGACATCAGCAGTGGCCCATAACAGTACTCAGCCCACTCACACACACACACACACACACACACACACACACACACACACACACACACACACACACACACACACACACACACACACATACACACATGTTGTCAATTGTATGGCTCAACCTAGGCCTCTGGCAAACCAACAACACACTCTGTGCATATGATGATACCTGTGCCACTCCCTAACAACCGTAACATTGATGCAGAGACATGCTAACATGGTGCTGATGAAAAGTGTAACTGTACAGCAGTGTAGCAATGGAATGATGCATAGCATGTAGTCAGCAGTAAAGTGAAATGCTGTGCAGCCATGATGCATCATAGCTGTATTTAACAATGCTGTATTGTTGTCATCATTATCTATTCCGATTGTGTTGTCTTTGTGCATGTGCCAGAAGTCTGATAGATGTAGTGGTGTAAGCAGGCCTTCTACAGTGGACAACAGTAATTGTAGTGGGTGATACACATGCCATGGCTGGGTACAACACACAGACCCTTTGGTTTGGATGCAGTACAGGTACAAGACTGTACACATGAGGTATGTCCCCTTGCAGGTAACAAATTTGTTGCACATGTAATCCTACCAAGACAGGATAGGCACAACCACACATTGCTATATATGCAGTCTGCAATGTGGATGACACTGAACATGCTAACTGCAGGGTGTATGTCCCTCTCCCCACTCTACTATGATCCTCACCTCAGTAACATGTGTGTGCCAATGCCGCTGGCATAGCCCTACCCTTAGTAGGATGTGAGGTGCTCAGCTACTGTGAATGGTGTAAACAACTAACAACCTGATTACATACACTGTACAGTATTACAGGCAGCTATGTGGAGGGATAGATGCAACAGTAACTGCAATAATGGCAGATGTGTCCACAACAACCACACCCAGTGAGTTATAGCAAACCCAGTAGGGCTGCACACCTCTACAGTGTGGAGTAGGGCAGTAACATATCTATGACCTGTGAAGGACTGTATGTCCACAGAATGGCACCTGTGGAATGTTGGCATTTGCCAAGCAGTCCAGGTGGAAAAATATTCTGTGAACGGAGGTAGATCCCTTAACAACTACACATATTCCTACATGTGGGATGGTGTACAAAAGCCTGTAATGATCTACATAGGCATTGTGCACTTCCTAACCCTCATCTACACCTGTCATAACTGGGTCAAGGAGGTATGCCAGGTTCAGATTGTATTCTCTGCCTTTGACAAGTCCAATGTTGGTGAGGTCCCATGTGTTAAGATTACCAGTGACATTGGCCATGGGGTCATTGTTGATATGTTCCATGTCCCTGCAGACCAGGGTCATCAGGCTACTGAGTGGTAGTTCCCAGCTGACATGGTGGATTTGTGGTCGTCCTTGACAATATTGGTGAATCCATTGTCAGGTGTAGGCCTATTGGATTGTATGAGGGATCCCAGCTACTTACTGCACCTGCCCAGGGGGTTCCCCCAAGCATGACACTTCACTTGACTGTACTGCATGATATGTTAGTAATGCCAGCCTGACATCCTACAGGTGGGATGGAGTACTGTTAGCATGTACTGCCCTTGTCGTGTAGGATCCTGGATATGGGATCTGCTAAGGTTGGTAGTGTATTGCAGGTCAGATGTGTTTGGCTGGGGGGGGGATACCTATCCATGCCAGATGTATTTTATTTGGGTCTCTCAAACCCATCAATGGTGCATGTGGACATATATTGTGGTTAAATTCCCAGTTTCATCTACAGATGTATGTCCATATAGACCTACATAGATATATATGTGTTCATCTTTGAAAGGGAGATAATCATTTCTTCGAATGGCCCTTTCTGCAAACTGAAAGGACAAATCTGTCATTTCTTACTGTACCACAGTTCAAAACACAGCAGTTCTAAAGGCACCTTCTTTGACATTTGAACTGCAAGTTGGAATACATATCGTAAAACAGGGGGGCATGTGCCCTGCACCCCCATCTGGGGGGCTGGGCCCCCCACTACTGTGATATACTATCTCAGAGTTCACACTACAGTGGGGATAGGCAAATATTCCCCATCCCCACTATACTGCCATCCGCACCCAAATTGCCAAATCTGCAATGAATGAATGAATGAATGCATAGTGACATTTGCTCATTGCACATTCAATGCATTTATTGCAAAACTGTGCAATGTTGAGAACATATTTTCAGTCTTCCAGCTTTTGGACACATGGATTTCTCCCTTTGAAAGGTGAGCCATATATATATATATATATATATATATATATATATATATATATATATATATATATATATATATATATATATATATATATATATATATATATATATAGATATATATATATATATATATATATATATATATATATATATGTGTACATATATGCATTCCTAATGCTGTATATATGTGGACATATGGCTGTATAAATATATATCTATAGATGTATGCGTATCTATGTATATATGCATTTATTGACTTATATATCTATATATATATATATATATATATATATATATATATATATATATATATATATATATATATATATATATATATATATATGTGTGTGTGTGTGTGTGTGTGTGTGTATTTCTATAGCTATATCTACATATATAGATATGTTATATCCATTTAAAGTTAAATATATATATATATATATATATATATATATACACACACACACAAATACATCTACATGGCGGGCTACATTCCCTGTAGTTTTGTATACCTGGGCTGGATGATATGTATGTGAAAACATCATGATTCTGCAAATCTGCCATGGCTTAGTGGTAAATCACTTTGTGTATGGTGTGCAGGCTTCTGTTTTCGAGCCTTGCAGGAGCTGTTTATTTCATTGCTGGGCAAAACATACTCCTTGGATACAGAGTGATTAAGGCAGTTGTAAGCGGGTTTGTGTGGTTTTGCATGACGGTAAGCACTGCTAACCTCCAGTTCCATTTTCATACACTTAGTTAGCTTCTAAATTGCTTAACCTGTGTAGGCAGTGCTTAGCTCTACGCAAACCTGCTTCCAACTGCTTTAAAGTGCCTTAATCACTCTGTATCAAATGGGTCGTGTTCTGCCCTGCAACAAAATAAACAGATCTTGTAAGACTCAAACAAAGGACCCTGCACACCCTAGACAAAGTGATGTACCACTAAGTCATGACAGCTACACAGATATTCAATGTTTCAGAAACATATCATCCAGTCCTGACATGCAACAGTATAGAGAATGTATACCAACATCTAGATGTCTGTGTGTGTAACTATATTAGAACCTTAACAGATACAACATATCCATATATGTATATATATATATATATATATATATATATATATATATACAACTATATATTTTGTTTTACTAACTCTATATACATATATATCACTATATATGCAGATATAGTTATATATCTGTTAGCATATATATATATATATATATATATATATATATATATATATATATATATGTATATATATATATATATATATATATATATATATATATATATATATATATATAGGTATATATGGCCATACATCTGTAGATAGCAATTGCAGATTAACAAATACACATATGTCCACATGCACTGTTAATGAGGTTGAGAGATCCCACACACTATACGTCTTGTACGAATAGGCATCCCCCCCACCCAAACACATGCGCCCCGCAATACACTACCAAGTACAGTCTGCCTCCAATAGGACATGTAATATATGGAAGCAATCAACATCCCAAGGATACAGATATGCAGATACAGATATATATATATATATATATATATATATATATATATATATATATATATATATATATATATACATGTGACTACACATACACAGATATATGTACAGTAAAATACATATGTAGAAGGTGCACACAATATGGAACAGCCACTATGCCTACAGTAAACACCTGAACAACTGGACACTGTATGGGCCACACATACTAATGTCAATTGTTGCCTGCAACATATACCCATAGAAAGGTCATAGGAAAGACACCATACACAGGTTTGCAGAAATTGGAATCCTTTAATTGTGTACTATAACAGTTCTATATGCATGTCATATAGCTGTTCAGATACTGACAATCATATAAACAGAGTACTGCAACCCTACATATATTGGGCTGCTACACAGTTTGGTCTGATGGCTGTCTGTGGTATGGGACATGTGTGTGTATGGCCCTACAAACATGTACGGCAAAATGGTACCATACAGTGTGGCAGCATGTAACATCTGATAGAACGGGAGCAAGAATAATGACATCTACCACAGTCTGTACACAGCTTAAAGTACATATTAACAAAACACACACTGCCGACATTCACCATCACTACACAGACCTCAGTACTGTACAAACATCCACAGAATGTCCAGCTTATGACATGAAATATGAACCCCACTGTACACAACATGTGTAGTAGTCTGATATATCACTGGCTTGTTATCATATATGATGGCAGCAGTTATGGTGTACAGCACATATGCACCACATCATGCATGCCATATTTACAAAGGTTGACAGAGGTGTGGCTGACAGCACATACACAGGGTCAGTATAGAAATGTCACCATGATAACCTCATAGATTTACCATTGTAATGGGGTTTGTTGCAACATATGTCCTATGAGGGATATGGAGTCAGTAACTGTCACAGCCTTCATCATCTACAGACTGCAATCCTCACACTGCCTTCTGCATTCCACAAATAGATGCACCGTGGCTAACACATGAAACCAAAGGCACAACACTGCCCAGTCTGCAGATGACCCTGCAGATGGGGATTCCTCATATAAATGGAACTGACATGGCAGGTATTGCGACATGTACTACAGGCATATCCAGACAAACACTTTTAAACCAACATTACTCCAGATGCAGTATAGCAGCACTTACAGTCTGTAGTCAGGTCAGTCACATCCCCCTCCTGTTTGTTGCCCTCTTTCCACAGCGTATGTTGTTAGAGGTAAATCCCCAGTCCATCTGAGATGCTGTTTGCCGAACAACAGATCTAGTTGCTGCTCACAGTGACTGGAAAGGCCCAACACCACCATGATGTTCCTAGGTATTGGAGTGTGTTTCCATGCAATTGGCTATGGGATTGTTACCACAGCTGATCCACATGCAATCAGCTAGAGTTGGGCTGCAATTCATGCAGAGGCCATCAGCTGATCATAAGCATCACATAAAATACACATGCTGCTGCCTAAGCAAGGCAGGTGTGGGTCTCCACATCTACCAGACAGGGAGTGGGTGAGGCAGACAGAGACAAATACATGTCAGGGAGGGGTGGGAGAGTAAAACTGAAGCATGTTTGTGTCACACACCTACCAGCACAGGGTATTAAACCCCCAACAACTATGTAGTGCTTACACAGTTTGATACAGTTATTGGATGCACCACATGGGTTACCTGATGGGGAGCACTCAGAACATATATGTGAGGGTGAGTGACATCTGCAACAGGGATATGGTAGATATACAGTAGATGTCGTAGATGTGCCTGTCTGCATGAACAGGTGCCAGCGTCAATACAGGCACACTCACACAGGGATGCACACACAGTGACACACTTGGCAGGGCCAGTAGTGCAACTCATCAGTAGTGGATTGCCACAACACATCAATGTGCAGGTATCACATGCACCACATGGGTCATATGGAGGCCGTATGGGCAAGAGAAATACGAGGTGTCAGACATCAGACAGCATGCTTCAATATGCCCTGGGGGGTTGTAATGAGTGTGGATGTGGAAATATGCACCATACAACACACACACAAACATACAGTGTGCCAGTTCTGACATGCATGGTTGCATGTCTACATAGGTGTGTGGTGGTCAACTGTGCCAGCAGGCTGTACAAGGGCAGGCAATGGGTATGCCCTGTCATCAGGACACATGACAATGGTCTGCATTGTGGCTCAGGCCTGTAGTTACTGCATTTGCAAACACAGGTGGGTATTGCATCCCCCATCCAGTCAACTGGGTGACTGTTGTGTGTGGCCAATGCTGTACACCACATGCGATGTATGTGTTCCTTAGTCCATGACATGGATGGTGTCTGGGATGTGCACACCTCCCACATGCATGTACAGTGACATGTGGAATTGTACCTGGTGTGTCTGGCCTATGTTGTGAACACAGATTATCACCAGATATGCCAGGCTTGCCCACCTGTGTCAGGAACTGGTAATGGGCAGCTGTGTTCTCATGGTTTGGGAGGAGTTTAGAATTTTGCTAGACTGTCACTTAGCAGTAGGTAGTTAGACTTGAAATATTTTTAAAATGCTCTGGGGTTAGCTGAGGTCCCAGGCTTAACAGTTCAAAACAAACAGCTTTGTGGTCTAACTTGACCAATGAGGACTTTACACTGGGGGGAGTGCATCACTTCACCCATGTTTGTGAGGACCAGGTCAAGGATACTTGTGCCCCTGGTGGGTGTGCAGACTATTTGTTCCAGGGTGTTTGGGTCAGCAAAGCCCAGGAATCTCTGGGCCTACATGTATGAGGTTGTGTATGATTCCCAAATAATGCTGAGGTAGTTAAAATCACCCATATATATTGTGTTGGGTGAATGGTTGAATGAGGAATGTCTTCATTTCATTCAAGTATATGATGTGGGCTTCCTGGCTCAAGGATGGGGTACTCTAGCTTGCAGGGATATGGTATGGAACTTTACTTATGGTAAGTTTGGATATGGGGAAGCTCAAGTGTGTCATACTGTTTCACCATCCTTGTATTCCTGTTTGATAGAAACTGAGAGCCCTCAGTCTTTAGACCCCACCTGTGCAGTAGCTGGTCTAAATGCATGGAAGGCATTATAGCCTTGCATAACTCTCTGTGGCTTTAAACCAAGTCTTGGTAACTACACCAATGTCTATATTCATAGATTCACAAATGTTCAGACAGTCATGAAAAGACGATTATGGAAATTAAACTAATTAATTCAAAGCCAAGTGTCCCACATATGACTGCATTTTACAACTAAGTCACAGTACTAGATTTAAAAATAAGAAATCTTAAATGAACAAATAAAATGAGAAGATAACCAAAACAAAGGAAGAAGCATCCATACTCATTTGTTAACCAGGTAGGCCCACTTGACACTGTATCCCTATTCAGGGGCAACCTGGGTTAAGTGACTTGCAGGTAAATGAGGGCTGAAGGAATCGAAATATGTACCACAAGAATTACAGATCACAACCTTAACTCTCTGTGTCAACTGCCAGACTAAAACTTCACCACGTTTCAAGCAGATTAATGCAAAATTAAAGACATAATTTATAAAAAAAAAAAAAAAAAAAGTACAGGAACTATTTTAACATGTATTCCTCCAAATACATTTTATTTATGTGCATGCATGCAATAACTACAACAAATATTTATTTATTTATTAATTTATTGGCATTTGTTGACTGGGAAAGTCCACTGGGCCCAACGACCCATTTTCATTGGAGGCCTGGGGAGAAAAGCTCCATACAGTCACAGAAATTTTTACGTAGCATCAGCTTAACTTTGAAAGTCAAGAAAGTTTTTACATAATACAAATTGAAGTAGATCTACAAGACAACTCCATATTATAGAGGTATACAATACAAGAAAATAAACCCAGTCTGTTAGATTTTTAGTAATTCTGTTTGTATATTCTCATAAGTAAGAATATTGTTTAATCAATTCTGTTTGTTCAGCCACAGAAATAAAGAAAGCAAGAGAGATTGGATACAAAGGCAGATAGTGTAAATTGCAACTATATTAAGTTAGCAAAAGTATATGTAGTGTATAGTGGCCAAAAAAAAAGGTTAGGCCAAAACATACCGGAAATATGGTATTGCTATTGTGGGGAGGGGTATCATTTTTACCAAGTTACATTTCTATTACACCATCTAGAAATTCACTGTCATAGCCTAATTCTAGAACTTGTGGGAAAATACCACATATCCCATTCACCCCACCATAAATCATTGCTTAAACAGAAGATAAATAAAACAGAAAACAAAATCACCTAACCTGTGCCATAAGATATAAACAAATGTATTCTCTGATTCTGGGAAGATAAGTTAATACCAAAAAGGCTGAAAACAAAAATTTTATAGAACATCTTTAAATGAGTTTGCTGACATATCAAACCTGGGAAACTTTAAGTTGATCTTACTGACTGATGTAAGCAGGTACAAAAATAAGAAGTGGTACTGATTCAGTGCAGCTCTGGCCTGCCAGAAGTTCTGGTACTAGGGGATGATCTCAAAAATTACATTCTAGAGGAACAGTAAAGGGACATCTTGCTAATGTGCACATATCTTACGTTTCTGTGCCTTTGAAAGACATTGGAACAAAGCTTACATGCAATATATAATTTTAATGTGCACTAAATAAATCTCAGGATATTAGTATTTATTTTTAAAATTTATTATAATTTAAATGAACATCTAACAGAATCATTGTCACATTCTGGCTTTTCATAAAGTCCATTTTTTAAATTTTTTTCAGAGAACAAATACAACCCCAAAGCTGTATTTTTTGGTTTGATGGTTACCTGCCTAGACTGGGGACATAATGCTGCAATCACAGAATAATACTACACAGGTGAAATTTGATGGGATCAAACCTACTTATACCAGAAATTTCAGACCACTTTAAGTATAATCTGTATTGCTAAATCAATAGAAGTAAGATTGCCTGCTAGTTTTGAGACCTTTATAAAGTTAATAACTCTTCGTTTGCTTTAACTAAAGAAACGTTAAGTTATCTATCATGCA
Source organism: Protopterus annectens (assembly GCF_019279795.1). Taxonomy (NCBI): domain Eukaryota; kingdom Metazoa; phylum Chordata; order Ceratodontiformes; family Protopteridae; genus Protopterus; species Protopterus annectens. Next base: position 55,208,412 of record NC_056734.1, read on the forward strand.
AACAGCAATACACACAGGAAGATGCCTTCCCCAATCTTACAAGAGCTAAATTGATCTAGTCACTGAACAGAATATGAAAATGAGTTTCGCAGCCATAAAACTGGAAAGTAAATGTCAGCTGGAGACATACAGAAGAGCTGTACATAGAAACATAGACATGGTATATTCACTATCAGACACTAACAGAGAAAATCTGAGGGAAATGATTTAATGGAAAGAGATAATGAAGGTAAATAAGTGAAGAGAAAATGTTAGATTTGGTATCATATATAATTGCATTTCCCATGCACGTGAGATAACCTGAAACCATTTGTTCAAACTGTTCCAGGAAAAGAGAAATTAATATGAGAGTTCAAAACTACACATGCAGTAGAATACACATTTTAAGTTAATAAAAGCTTCATATTCCATGATGTGCAGGTATGAATCTTTTGTTTTTTATGTATATGTGCTTAGATTGCAGACAGAAAAGTATCAGGTCTATTCCAAGGAATTTTAATTCACTTCATTCAGCATACCACGAGGTACCCATAAGTCCTTCAAAAATGTGGTAGAAACAGATATATATTCACAATGTTAATGGCACAGGACAATCTTAAGATTGCCATGCCTGGTATAGCAGTATTATCCCAAGATCAACATAATTTCTTTTTTCTAATATGAAAAAAAAATAGCCTTCATGATCTGCAGTGTTACGTTCAGATTGCAAAGATAAATAATTATTTCCCTTACCAGCACACTTGTGATTGTTGTCTAAGCTAGCAATATTTGCGTATGCAATTTTCCTTGCTAAATCAACAGAATAAACAGGTAAATAGTCATATGGCAGTAAGCAAACCTTCAACTATAAGCAAGAATGCTCTTCTAACTATAGTACTCGAACATGTATTTACTTTGAAACAGAATAAGAGAGAGTAAAACACATCTTCTTTGTAATGTATGGAAGCTATAAACAGCAGAACAGGTGACAGCATTCTAACTTATCAGGGGAGGGGGATATAACATCGGAAAAAGGCGACACTATGAAATCTCAAAATACCAAAGTTCCAAAGACCATTTACAATATTACTTACTTTAGTACAGATATTATCTAATTAGGTATATTTATGGTTAAGTCAGGTAAGATACATTCATAACAATGAATGCTGAAATAATGAAGCCCAAATAATCGGCCACATAAGGTCAAAACATGAAACATCAAAGCTATGTGCTATCAGTCTTTTTAACATCACTAAAAAGCCAGTAGCATGGTGTACTATAATGCAATGCAGCTGGGATTTGTTTTTCTTTTTCCCTTTTCTCCAGTTTAGTGTGATCTGGGAGTTGGCATGCATAAAGAATTGGGGGTGTGAGGGTCGCAGTTACAGCCCCAGGAATACCAGAATTACTGATGTGGAAGGAATCGATAAAGAAATTCAAGTGGCATTGAAGAATGGGTTGTCGAAAGCTAAAAATGAAAAAAAAAGTATAATACTAAACGACAGGATTATTGTATTCTTCTGCCATCAAGAACGGGTAATGTAATGTAATATGGCAGTTACATAAAGCTATTTTCTGATATGCATGTGTCACTTTCCTGGCAACATCTGCATCTTGTCCACTATTCCCAAAGATCTCCTTATCGATATTTCTTCAGCCTGCACTCATCTATGGATATTTCTTCTGCATGCACGCATCCTGCTAATGTTAGTACTCTCTATATAAATTCTCTCCAATTACAGATCATATGTTCCTTTAAACTGAAGTGACAAACTTTGATCTGGAACTTAATTTGGGTGGACGGTGATGGTAAACATCCTGGAGAATGATTGTATTCATTGTATTGAGTTCTGTTAGATGTAGAAGCAGCCCTGGTATGTATTTTTTCAACTTTCAATAGGAAGCTGTTATTTTCCCCAGCAAACACAAAGGGTGTACTAGCAGTAATAACATGCTATTAGCTCAATGCTTCCTTGCTTATTGCCACTTGCTTGAAATCAAGGAGGTAACCCGTCATTCTCTTTATACTCGGCTGCTTACATTTTTTCTGAGTATCTCTCAGAAGCATTAGGAATTAGAAAGGCAATAAGAAGACTAGCAAAGTTTAAAAGGAAAGCTACAGCATGCACCTGAATACAACATGCTTAGAAATGTGACTAATCTTTTAAACCCTTCTTTTATAGTTAGTTGTACAGATAGCATATGAAAATGATATGTATAGTTCTCAAATATGTATAGGTATAGCATCTGGCAGAATATGCACATTTTTTAATGTGAAAGAGGGCAGAGATGGTATTAATATGAGATTATGAGTACAGAAAGGAAATCTGTGGTATACTTCTGTGCAAAATTATAAGTGCTCTACAACCTGCTCGCTCATTCTAGTAGATTACATATCCTCCCCACAACATAATTCTAGTAAATTACATACCGCTCCCACAACGTGATCCTAGAAAACTACATAGCCCTCCCACAACATGATCCTAGTAAATTACATACCCCTCCCACAACGTGATCCTAGAAAACTACATAGCCCTCCCACAACATGATCCTAGTAAATTATATACCCCTCCCACAATGTGATCCTAGTAAGTTACATAGCCCTCCCACAACACCTAGTAAATTATATATCCCTCCCACAACATGATCCTAGTAAGTTACATAACCCTCCCACAACACATAGCAAATTACATTGCCCTCCCACAACATGATCATAGTAAATTACATATCTATCCCACAACATGATCCTAGTAAATTACATACCCCTCCCACAATGTGATCCTAGTAAGTTACATAGCCCTCCCACAACACCTAGCAAATTACATTGCCCTCCCACAACATGATCATAGTAAATTACATATCCCATGATCCTAGTAAATTACATACTCCTCCCACAATGTGATGCTAGTAAGTTACATAGCCCTCCCACAACACCTAGTAAATTATATAGCCCTCCCACAACATGAGACTAGTAAGTTACATAGCCCTCCCACAACACCTAGCAAATTACATTGCCCTCCCACAACATGATCATAGTAAATTACATATCCCTCCCACAACATGATCCTAGTAAATTACATAGCCCTCCCACCACATGATCTCAGTAAGTTACATAGCACTCCCACAACACCCAGTAAACTACATAGCCTTCAAACAACATGATCCTAGTATATTACATAGCCCACCTACAACACGATCCTAGTAAATTTCATAACCCTGCCACAACATGATCGTAGTAAATTACATAGCCCTCCCACAACATGATTGTAGCAAATTACATAACCCTCTAACATGATTGTAGTAAATTACATAGCACTACTAGAACCCCAACTCTAAAGCTAAAAATCTCACACAGTCCCTAATCTTAATCCTATCCTGAATCCTCACTCCTAACTGCTAACACTAATACTCCTCACTCTGTAAACCTAAATTCCCTGATTACTTCATAAACATAACCTCCCCTTCCATTGCCTAACCCTAGATTCCCTGATTCTCCTTAATCCTAAACTTTCCAAACACTCCTTAATTCTAAACTGCTATATTTTAACTCCCCTCCTGTTCCCTAAACCTACATTCCCATCACATTGCCCAGTTTCCCTGATTGTTGTCTAAACCAAATCCCAAACAGGAATTCCTAATCCTAAGCCTAAATTTGACATTTCATCCCTAATTTTAACAGCTTGTCTCCAATTCCTTGTCATTACCACACCATGCCTTCCACATTTATCTTGCTAGAACTCAGCTACCTGTTAAGGTAGCAGCTGTACTATCTCTACTCTGTTGCATCACCGTGCCTGAACAGAAAGTTAAGTTTAAGCTTGAGCAGCAGATAGTGCAGGCTGCAGAATGCTCAAGTTTTCAGCTTGCAAGAACATTGTCTGCAAACAGCCAGTACTCGATGAACTTCTTATAGACCCAAACTGCTATATCATTAAAACATTATGGCAAAGAAATTGTATATTGGAGGCATTTATACATTAACTGTTGACCTCTTATCATATAAACAATCAGAAATCACTATTAAAGTGAAACAGGGAAGATGAAAATAATACAAGATGGTTGATTATTGACCAGCACTGTATTTGTTTTTGGCATACAGTAGATTAAATACATATGTAGGAAAACATACATACATATAGGTTTACCCATGTTAACTGACTGATCATTCTGTCAGCAGATTTCCTGGATGGTATGATTTGTCAGCAGGGAACTTGATTGACAGTGATGCAAAATCATCTCAATAGCAGGGTTAGAAAAGATAGCCTTTCCTTGATATTATGTGACAGAAGCATAGCTGGCTTAACCAGCACCTTGTGTCAGTAGCATAAACTAGAGCCCCACCCCCTCAGCTCTTCAAGCAAAGAGCAGAAAAACAAACAAACAAAAAAAATGACTTCTGCAAAACTGCATGATTCCAATTGTCTGGCTTCCTGCAGACAAGTACCAAATCTGTACCCCCCCAACAACAAAATATCCATATATAAAACATGCATCTCCTCCCTCCCACCCCAGCCAACCAGTTCCCATTTCTGTGCGCCCTGCCCCCAATCATCCTTCTCATCATTTTAGTGAGAAAAAATCTTTTTTCTTTTAAACTGTTTATACGCTACATGGAGAGCTATGACGCTCAGGATTTAGTGAGAAAAAAAATCTTTTTTCTTTTAAACTGTAGCAAACTGCTTGCTACAGTTTAGAGCACACAAGGAATGCTACAGGACTCAAGTTTGTCTGCAAATACAATATTGGCTTTTAAAATTCAGCATACATTAAAGAGCAATTGAAATTAGCCAATTGTGCCTCCCAATACTTTGCACCAGCAGCAGTTACCCCCTCACCTCACCCTAGCTATGCTATTGTTGAGTGATCTTGAGGTTGGCATATATAAATAGCAGGGGATGGAGGGGTAAAAACTTGGGCTTACCCCCTTCGATTGAATTTTTTTTTTCTTTTTATCTTAGTAAGTTATGTCCTGGAACATATATACTTGGTTGTTGATATTCTGAGTTCAAATAGCTAGTGCCACTTATTTGTAAATAGATGAGTTAGATCAACTTCTATATCTGTAGATAGATTGGTAGACAGATGGATGGATACATAGATATAGAAACAGAGCGAGAGAGAGAGAGAGAGAGACAGAGTTCATGACAATATATGGAAGATGAGATGGGAAATAAGTAGTGTAGAATATTAGACCATATTACAGTAATTATGTCCAAATGTTAGTTTGCAGTTATAAATGCTGATCTTCTGTATTACATGCAGGAAAAGTAACCATTTCAAATTCCAAGGCTTATTCATGCAAGTTCAGGAATAGCAAAACTGAATGACTGAAAATGTGGACTTACATATACTAGGTCTAAGGCTGCTTTTCCTCAGAATGTTCCCTCTTCTCTGAGGTATGGTAGTCTTGGAGTTGGTATACTTAAGTTGTGAAGTGTGGGGGGTCTTACCCGCTACATCAAGGGTTGAAAGGGGGATACTCCTTGTAAAAATAACTTTACATAGAAAATCAGTGTTTGACATTCATTGTTCTATGTTTTCTGGCCTTATTTTTCCTAATTTGGGGCCTGCTATTATGAATTTTGACATTTCAATAGGGAGCCATGTGAAAATGCATTTGTCAAAATGGTTATATTCACCTTAAAAGTAGCTTTAGAGCTAGTGTTAGGGTGAAAAAGTTTAAGTTTATAGTGTGTGCTGGAATTAACATTAGAGTTATAGTCACCTAACTGTAATACTGGCCTTAAACCTAACTCTAAATTCATGTGAATTCATCTATTGATCATGCAGGATTTGTTTTTCTTGTCTTTTAGGGTATAGTCATTATTTCCCTTTCAGTATTTTTTACTCTTTTCAAACTCCATTTCAGTTTGTTCTCAGACACACTCAGTCTGAAAAGCACAGCAAAAGGCTGTCTTATAGTCAAAAAATGCATAAATAAAATAATAAAAAAGATGACTGTGCAATGGTTAAATGCTAATGCTAAACCAGAAGATCAAGTACAGCAACCCTGTACTTGAGATCACTGCAACCTTCATCCTACACACAAAAAGCCAAACAACATGCAAAGAAGGCAATTAAAGATAACCTGTGCACCTGACAACCTGCATGTGATCATGTGTGTGTGTGTGTGTGTGTGTGTGTGTGTGTGTGTGTGCACGCGTATGTGTGTGGATCCCCTTCTAATACTGGAACAGCCACGGTCCATATGTATACTTAGATATAGATATATACATATATGTATATATACACACATATATATATATATATATATATATATATATATATATATATATATATATATATATATATAATATATATATATATATATTGAAAATATATTTCATTTACTTGTTATTCACAGAAAATTTTTCATTAAAAATAAATTTTCCCAGAGAAGTAAATATGGTGAATGTCATTACATTGAAAGGACTGGAAATGTAGCTATTTGTTTATCTGAGTATAAGCACAATTATGAAGTGCACAAGGCAGCACTTAAAAATATACTTCCACCCAACAAAATGAGATCAAAACAAGAATTGATCATAAAATGATTATAGTTTCCTTATGTGACAGGTTTTGTCTAAATAGTGACAGTGTTACAGAATGGGTTTTTCTTAAAGTAAAGTATAGGGATGGAGTTAGGAAGAGGGTAGTTTTAGGGTTAGCGCACATTAATAAGGAGGTTCTTACTGATGTGCGCTAATACTAATCATGACCATGACCCTGCACCTAACCTCAACATAACATGTTAGCTTAAGAAAAGCATTTCCATAATAGTACCACTATACAAGACACACAAGTACACATCACATACAGCAGTGTACATGAATAATATGAAATCTATCCCCTTCTCAAACCTTTAATGTAATCTTAACCTGCAAGTTCTCACACACATACTCTAATCCCTATTGCTGAAACTTTCACTATATCCAAAAGTTTTGCAATTAAAAACTGAAACCCACATTTATCTTGCTCAAAAATATTAACTACCACTCAGTACATCTACACAAACACAGTTCAATAATTTGCACATTCAATGAAATGCACATTCAGTTGATCAACACTACACTTACCAGAATAATCAAAATGTACATTAAATAAAATACCATACTCACGCATATGAATTTGTTTGTGAGGCAGTTTGTTTAGATCTGTTATGCCTTGGAGCAATAAAGTATTTTGTCAATTTTATTAATAGATTTAAATGTGAACTGATATGTCCAGAACTAGCATGTAAGCAAAATGTGTTACTTTTTATTTTTCATTAAAAGTGAAAGTCTCTACTGTAAATAAACTACACCTAAATTTAAGAAACTGTCTTCAGTGTGTGTTATAGACAACACTGGTGGAGAATACAGTAAGTTTTTCATTTTATATATATATATATATATATATATATATATATATATATATATATATATATATATATATATATATATATATATATATATACATATATATATATATATATATATATATATATATATATATATATATATATTAAAACAACACCACTTTACAATTTGTCCATCACAGCTTGCTACTACAAATTAGATTTGAATTAATTACTACATTTGAAAAAAAGTAAAACTTGAGGAAGGCAGCAGCAGCTTAACACTGTTAAAAATACACAGTTCTGATAAAGGGAAAGAAATGTGTAGAATCTTCAAAATTAACTAGAATCTGTCTTTGGCTAGAAAGGATAGAAGAGCGTTTATAGTACCAGAAACCCAGTTAAGAAGTCTTTTTAGAATACCCATTTAAAAGTTAATTAAAGAAGTTAGTGCAGAAACTGAGGGAAGAACCTTTAGATCTTGACATGAAACATTGTCAGAAGATTTCAGCAATTAATGAAAGATGACTTTATGGAAACAGAAAGGAGAGATTCATATAGTAATAAACCTAGTAAGAGAAGAAAAGAAACATGAACACAGGCCAGTGCTTTCCTTTTGTAAAATCAGACATATAGAAATAATCAGAAACAAGACTGTAGCAGTAGGTCCATAAAGTTAAAGAAATTACGGAGGAAAGGCAGAAGAGTTGTAAAAATCAAAAGTCAAAGAAAGTCACTGTCATTTTCTCCAGAGGAAGAAATAGCAGGAGAAAAAACCTTATACCTCTGTTTGCAGATGAAGAGTTTAATCCTTTTACTTCACGCAAGTATACTAAAATAAGTGTTCCAGACTTTACAAATTTGGAGGTAAGCAAAGAAATGTTTAGAAACACACATTACTACAATGACATATTAAGCCTGGCTTGAGAAAATATGGACAAACAAGACACAGAAATGGATGTGTACATTGATTACATCCCATAGTACACCACCTGTTGGTTCCAAAATCTTTTAGAAAACTTGTGATGAAATTGGCATTTACCCATATTTTGGGAGGGCACTAAGGAACATAAGAAACAAAAGCTGGATTTTCTGGCTAGGAGCAATGAAAGGCATTACCTAAAATGTTAGAAGATGGTACTTTATTCTAGGTTCAGAAGTCTACTTATATCTCTGCCTATTACTGATGTCCCATTTGAGTAGATAGCCATTGATCTTGCAGGTCCATTAGTAAGGTCTAGTAGCAGCTACCAAAGCAGTCCAATAATTTTTGACTATGCCACTATGTTTCCTGGCAGTATCCCTGAGAAAATCAATGCTAAAGCAGTAGTGATAAAACTGATATTACTTTTCTCCAGGTTAGGGATCTTCAAAGAACTTTTCAAAGACCAGGGAACTCCACTAATTTTCAGGGCAATACACCAGCTTTATCATTGTTTTAAAGTAAAACAGTTATAAACATCAGAGTACCACCCTCAAACTGATGGGTTAGTGGATCACTTCAATAAAACTGTGAAGTTCATGCTAAAGACCATAGAACAACATAGTAAAAAAGTGAGATCAGTTACATCTTTACCTCACACTTGATGTAGGACATGTGGGTTTACTTCTACATTTTGAAATTTCAAAATGTCAACTTTTTTATGGTCAAGACTGTGATGTCCCATCATTGGATGAGTAATCAAGGAGCCTCAATCCTCCACTGGCAACAGTGGGGGGCATTCACTGGAAGGGTAGTGAGTACACACAGAGTATTTCCAGATGCAGCTCTCTCCATCAAGTGCAATTTCCCTTAAGAGCACACAGAGGCCACAGTCAGTCCAGCACTGGTTTCTCACTCTTTTTCCAGATCCCAAATAAGACTTCCCACTGGCACAGCTATAGAGTAGAGATCTCAGCTGAGTGACCAAGCCAAGACCTCCAGCACCCTCTCTGTCCAACCAGTGCTTTGTGTCCCTGCCCAAGTAGCTGACACACACACTCTTAGAGGTTAGATTTACACACACACACACACACACACACACACACACACACACACACACACACACACACACACACACACACACACACACGCACACACACGCACACACGCACACACGCACACACACACACACACACACACACACACACACACACACACACACACACACACACACACACACACACACACACACACACACACACACACACATATTCACACCTGGGAGAGGCTAGCACAGGTTTACTAGCTTTGCTCCCTTCTGCCCAGACTATAAGGTAGTTATTACTGCAACCAGTCACTCCTTATCATCTACTTTAAGGCCCTTAAAAAAGGGTTTCCAGTCTTACTGTGTAATATTAATTTTAACACAAATGGTAGTTTGACCAAGAGCAAGGCTATTAGGTGTGGCCCACACAGTGTCACCAAATAAACATGCAAGTACTCTCAAAACTTAAATATCACTACACAAATCAGTCACAATGAAAGGTTTAAATATATTTAATAATAAAAAAAAAAAAAAACAAGAGGAAATATTTAAAGCAACATTGCAGGACAGTCTCAAATAAATAAAGAAAAATATCTAACCTAAGCTTCAATGAAGGGACTCTGGCTGACAAAGTTTGCAGATGATTGCAAGTTGAGAGTGATTATTAACTCCCCAAGTAATGTTGACATTCTACAGAAACGCCTTACTGAGATCAACGACTGGTGTCAGAACCATGGCCTTAAGCTCAATGCCAAAAAATGTGTCATCATCCCCTTTGGAAAAAACCCGGTTCCCATGAATTACCACATTGATAGTAGTCCACTGAACACAGACGCTGTTATAAGAAATCTGGGAACACAGGTTTACAGCAACCTTTCTTTTGACCACCACACTGCCACTGTGGTCAGAAAGTCCTTTTATGTGGTACATCTCATTATTAAGGGTTTTGCGTCCAGGAAAAAAAGAGGTCATTTTCTCCCTCTACTCTTCCCTCATTAGGCTAGTGATTAAGTGCAATGCCCCATTTGGCATGTACCTCACTAAACACCTGCAACAACTGAAGAGGCCGCAAAAGTACCTCACAAAGAGGATCCTAGGCCTTAAACATTTGTCCTATATGGACAGACTAAAAAATGTATTCTCTGTCTCATATTGCCTACTTAGAGGTGATCTCTATCTGAATTACAAAGCCATGTCTGACCCAGCTCTGTTAGAAATGCTACATCTAAAGAAATCCCAATCCCTCCATACCACACACTCCAAAGATCTCAATCTCATTATCACAGTCAGCAGAACATGCTGGAGGGACAGGTTCATAACCTAGAGACTGCCCATGCTATGGAGTAGACTTCCCATACATGTCAAGCAGAGCACCTCACTGGCCCTCTTCAAGAGAAATCTTGATGAGTGGATAGGAAATAGAAAATTCACCTCAGGGATCACTCCAGTGGCTTTACTTGACAGAGGCACTGGGAACTAAGGTTGGGTGGCATGATGCCAGGATAATCCTATGGGCTAGGCTTGTAAAGGCTCCAGGGCCATTAGCCCAGTACACACCTATGAACCTATGAACCTATGTATTCCTGACTGAATCTAAGATAGAATTATATATAATCTAAAAATTACTAATAGAGCAAGGCAGATGTGGTGAGTGGATCTTCTAGTTGTTATCAGGTCCAAGACAGAATGCAGAATGCTCAGTCTCACTAAGATACTTCTCAAATTAATATCAAAATATTACTGCCAGGATAGCTTGCAGAATGACATCACTTCTTATTATCTGAATTCTAGTCCCCCAGCCAAAACAACCATTGATGGCAACTGGAAGCATGTAGCATCTACTTGTAAAAATATACAGCCAAGGGCTTCTCCTCAGATCTCTGTAAGATGTTGGAAGCCATAAAACAATTGAGTTTCTTCATGCTTTTAAGACTAGTAATTACTTCACTCTAAAGACAATACAGAAAGTTTCCTACTACAGACATTGTGTCTCTTGCTGCATAGAAAACTGAAAGATACCCTCTTTTATGGCCTAGCCATAAAGTGATTTAATTTCAGTTGCTTTTCTAAAATTTACTAGACTGAGGTTAACCTCCTGTATCCAAGTTTCCACTGTTAAAATATACACATTTAAACAGTTACAATAATGCATATACATTTCTGTTCTCTTCCAGTAAGGCACACTATGGTTCCATTTTAAACACAAGCATTTTACAAATACCTTTCCAAAACACACGTCTGTACATGCAGTTTGACATTTACATGACATACAGTTCTAAAGCATTTGTATCACAAGCATTTTATATAAATCATTTCTATATTCACCAATGACATATAATTATTTACAAATTCAGGCTATATGGGCTGGTAGTATCTCCATTTGTCACACACACCCCGCCTTCAAAGACTCATGCTAATTTTTAAAGTGACCATTGAAAAATGTTGCTTGAGAGGAATGAGCCTATTTGGGAATACATTAACACATACCCTGTCTTGAGATCCCAGCTACCATGGCCTTGCTGACCCCAGTACAGTTCTGCACTGCCATATCATATGCCTGCAACCCTAGGCTTCATCATAGCAACTTGTGATTTTGCTGGCTGGCTCCCTGTAGCCATAGATCCCCCTTCGACTCCTCCTTCCTTCTACTGCAAATAATTAGCTCCAGGGCCTCCCTATCATGGTAAGGCTTCATCATGTTAACATGGTACAGTTTTTGCCCCTTCCTCTTGACTAGCTGTTCTACCATGTAGTTAACATCACTGACCTTCCTTACCACTTTTAAGGGCCTCTCCCAAGCTGCCTTCAGCTTGTTGTGTCTGAGAGGAATTAGAGCCATAACCTGCTGCCCCACAGCGTATTCTCTACCTCAAGCATTCTTGTCATGGAAGACCTTTTCCTGCTATTACTCTTCTGCCAGGTTCTCCTGGGCCAAGCCCATGAGTTTCCTTAGCCTTGTCCTGAGGTTTAAGACATATGCAACAACAGAATTCTTGTGGGATTCACACTCACCCTCCCACTCATCATGAATCAAATCTAGAGGTCCCCTCACCCTATACCCATGCAGTAACTCAAAGGCTAAAAAACCTGCAGGTTACTGGGGCACCTGTCTATAAGCAAACAACAGATGGGCAAATATTTGTCCCACTCCCTCTTAAAGTTAGTTTGCAAATTCCCGTAGCATGGTCTTTAGAGTACAGTTTAACCTCTCCACTAGAGCATTAGTCTGGGGATGGTGGGGGGGGGGGGGTCTTTAGGTGCCTCACCCCACAGTGTTCCCACAGACAAGTCAGCAGGTCTGATGTGAAATTGGCACCTCTGGCAGCCAGTATTTCGTTTGAGAAACCTACCCTGCTGAAAATCTTTAAGAAAGCATTTGCCACATTTTCTGCCTCAATGAAGGACAGAGCCACTGCCTTAGGGTATCTGGTAGCATAATCTACCACCACTAGGATATGCTTGTTCTCTCTGGAACTTGAGAGTACTCAGAGGCCCCACAACATCCATATCTACCCTCTGAAATCTCTCCTCAATCACAGACAAAGAGACCAAAGGAGCTTTCACCTTGTCTCTTGCCTTGCCTACCTTTTGACACTGCTCACAGGTCCTGCAGTACCCTGTTACATCCCAGGAAATCCCTGGCCAATAAAATTTCTGCATAATATGTCTCTTTGTACTCTTTATACCGTCATGACCTGCAAAGATTCCCCATTTCCTTCAGAATCAGGTGCCTCCCTGGCTACCACCCTCAAACCTTGTAATGTAGGGACTGTCTCAAGTCTCTCATTGTAACCCTTCCCAGCTCCACTTCCAAAGAAAGTCTGGTATCCTCTGACATTGGTGCCTCACTGTCAGCCTGGGTACTACTATTCACATTGCGTTCCCCACCTTACTTCAATGGACATCTATATGCTACATCACCCCACTGGTTGCATTTAAAACAGTTAACCATTGATCCTGGCCATGTACCTGAACTAGTGGCTTCCCCTGTTACTGGTGGACTCTGTAGGGGCAGTTTAGGCTGCCTACCATGGGTTCCCTTAGACCCATGTCCAGCAATGGGTATCCTTTTCCTGTGCAGTGATGCCCATATCTAGGTATAGGTCTCCCTTTTTCCCCACCTCATCTGCAGTGTTACATTCTCTATCTGACAACCAAATTCTCATGTCTTCAGACAAATTCCTAAGGGAATGTTCCTTCACCAAAAGTAATGCCAGCCCTTCAAAAGTGGTGATCTGACATCCACTCACCCTTCTACAAAAATAAGTGCTTAACTCAGCAATATATCCACACATGCTTTCATCTGCCTTGGGTATATTCTCACAAAACTATTTTCTATAAGCTTCAGGAGTTAACTTAAAACACTCTAATGTAAACAATTTTTAACAGCATTATAATGTAAGCAATCAGTATCAGACAATTTATAACCAGCAGTTACAGCTTTACCAGGGATTAAGGGGGTGAAGAACCATACCCAGAGCCCTTGGTTAACATTATACTGTTTACATACCCTTTCAAACCCATGAATAAAGCTATCAAAATTATCACCCTCTGTAACTTGTGAAAGAAATTTACTGACCTTTGTTGCTTCTGGGGTTTAGTCACTCCCTTCCCCATTATCTGCATGACCCTGGCGAAGGGTCAGCATTTCCTTTTCATGTTGCCTCTGCCTCTCATTTTCTTCAGCTTCCACACAGCTCAGTCTCTCTGCTGATTCTGCTTCTATCTCCAAACTCCGCAGTCTCTCTGCTGATTCTACTTCCAAATGTTTGACATACAGTTCAAGTCTCTTTAACTCCAGATGGATTTTTAAGTCCTATGAGGCAAAAAACTGTCAATTTTCAGAGAGTTGTACATACCCAAGGCCAGTCAGGTTATGGTTGCTGGTCTGTGAGGTAGCTGTGGTTAAGGCTGCAGTCTTTCTCCTTTAGTCAGTTTGGCATGCCCTAGTCCTTTAGCTTGGCACATCTCAGGCAACTGCTTGCTATAATCCTCCGCTGACATCCATACCTGCTCTCCCTGACTAACTAAGCTAACAAAAAATAAATAAAACTATTGTGATATGAAACTCTGAATATCTGCTGTGTGGCTGCTTGAGAGTACCGACACCTTCTTTCGTGACCACTATTTACAGGTTACAGGAGTTCAATATCCACATCACTGAATCCCAGTATGTGATCTAGTGATCCCACCACCGCCAACAAATATGTGATGTGGGTATACCACCACTACCAACCAATATCTGATGCCCCACCATTGGACCAGTAGTCAAGGAGCTTCAATCTTTACCACTGGTAACAGTGGGAGAAGTTAAACACAAAAAGCATCTACATTTATACAACTCTAAAATACAACACACCCTCTACTAATTAATTCTGTGCCAATTAATTCTTAAAGAAATATGTTTAAAAAACACTTGAACACATTAAAAATGAACTATAATAATAAATAACTAAATAACTAAATATGTATTTAACCATACATAAATATGTGCAAATCCTGCTATTAATATATACTATAAAAACATATAAAAACTTGACTAACAGAACTGTACCAAGGAAACATATGTGTTTTAAAAGCCTGTATATATAATATTACAAAAAAAGCAAACAGATATATAAAAAAACATTATTTCTAATGGTCACGTTAAACCTGCAATGCTCTTAACTTCAATACAGAACTTAGTGATACATTATCATTAATACCTGGAGATATTGTGGCATTTGTCCTCAATTGCCATTCCAAAGAAGGTATGCACAATGTGAAAAGACAGCTTTTAGTTGATTTGATGGAATTAGTGTTATTGAACATTTTTTTATTATTTGAAGGTGAAGTTTTCCATTAAACAACGGGTGTAGCTATGGGGGCTAAATGTGTGCCCATATATATGGAAACCTGGTGTTAGCTAAGTGGGAGGAAAACTGTTTTCATACACAACTTGTATGGTAAAGTGATTACATGGTTAAGATTCCTTGATGACATACTGATCTTATTGCGAGGGTCAGTATGTGAACTTGTAGAATTTATTAGTTATTTCAATTCTACTACGTCATTTTTGAATTTCACATACAAGGTCAGTAATGAGAGCATCGACTTTCTTGAAATTACATTATTTTGGGACAAAAATGATAACAAATTCTGTTCTAGAGTGCATAGAAAGGAAACATACTCTAATTCTCTCCTACATTACAATAGTTAACCTAACCATCAAAAAAAGAATGTAGTAAAGGGTCAAATGGTTAGGATTTCAAGACTGACAAGCAGTGAAGGTGACTTTGAACAAGAAATGTTTACTCTTGTAGGTATGTTTCAAAAAAGAGGTTACCCCAACAAGTCATTGCTTAAAATTAGGAATGAAGTACATAGAAAAAGAAAAGTATAGGATTTGCACATATTTATATATGGTTAAATAAATATTTAGTTAGTTAGTTATTTATTATTATAGTACATTTTAATGTGTTCAAGTGTTTTTTAAACATACTTCTTTAAGAATTAATTGGCACCGTATTTATTAGTAGAGGGCAGTGTTTTAGAGTTGTATAAATGTAAATGCTTTTGTGTTTGATTCACTCTGATGATGCCCTATGGACATAGGGTGAAAGCTCTTAGTCTGTGAATAAAAGGAATTTTGATATCCTTCCTACCAGGTTGTGGATTACTCAGCATTATGACACATTTTCTTTTCTTTTTAAGTGTTTATGCTCCTTTGAGCAAGTGTGTTTTAACAGTGGGGGAAGTTCACTGGGAGGATAGCAAGTACACACACAGTATTTCCAGATGCAGCCCTCTGCATCAAGTGCAATTTCCCTTAAGAGCACAAAGAGACCACAGTCAGTCCAGAGCTGGTTTCTCACTCTTTCTCAAGATCCCAGTAAGGCACCCCACTGGCACAGCTATAGAGTTGAAATCTCAACTGAGTGACCAAGCCAAGACCTCCAGTACCCTCTCTGTCTAATCAGTGCTTTGTGTCCCTGCCCAAGTAGCTGACACACACACTCTTAGAGGTTTGATTTATACACACACACACACACACACACACACACACACACACACACACACACACACACACACACACATACACCTGGGAAAGGCTGACACAGGTTTACTAACTATGCCCCTTCTGCCCAGATTATAAGTTAGTTATTACTGCCATCAGTAACTCCTTATCAGATACTTTAAGGCCCTTAACAAAGGATTTCCACTCTTACTGTGTAATATTAAAATTAACACAAATGGTAGTTTGACCAAAAGCAAGACTGTTATGATTGGCCCACACAATGTCATCAAATAAACATGCAAACGCTCTCAAAACTGAAATATTTTTACACAGATCAGCCACAATTAAAGGTTTAAATATATTTAATAATAAATAAAAAAGAACAAGACAATACTAAATATTTATTCACAGTGACATCAGAGTTCAAAATCACAGGAAATATTTAAAATAACATCACAGCACAGTCTCTAATAAATAAAGAAAAATATCTAACCCAAGCTTCACTATATTCCTTTCTGAATCTAAGAGAATTGTACTATAATCTAAGAACTTACCAATAGAGCAAAGCAGATGTAGTGAGTAGATCTTCTAGTTGTTGTCAGGTCCAAGGTTGAATGCAGAATGCTCTGTCTCACTGAGACTTCTCAAATTAATATCTAAAATATTACTGCTGAGATAGCTTGCAGAATGGCATCACTTCTTGTCATCTGACTTCTAGCCCCAGGCCAAAACAACAATTGATGGCAGCTGGTAGCCTTGAGCATCTAACCTGTAAAAATATACAGACAAGGGCTTCTCCTCAGATCTCTGGCAGATGCTGTAAGTCATAGAACAATTGCATTCCTCCATACTTTCAAGGCTAGTAATTACTTCACCCTAAAGATGATATAGAAAGTTTCCTAGTACAGACAGTGTCTCTTGTTGCATTGAAAACTGAAAGATATCACCTTTTATGGCCTAGCCATAAAGTAATTTAATTTCACTTGTTTTTTTTTTTTTAATTTCAAGCAGATGACATACGCAGGCCATCTCAAAAATCTCCAGTTGTACTCTGTCGCATTTCACCTTTTCAGAGGCGATCTCTGCCTAACATACAAAGCTATGTTAAACCCAGAGCTGTTGGACATGCTTTGCTTAAAGAAACCCCAATCTCTCTGAACCACACACCCCAGGGACCTAAACCTTGTCACTTCAATAAACAGAACATGCTGGAGGGATAGATTCCTGTCTCAGAGACTTCCCATACTCTGGAGCAAACTACCCATTCATGTCAAGCAAAGCTCCTCATTGGCCCTCTTTTAGAAAAATTTTGACGACTGGATGGGAAATAGAAAATTTACCCCGGGGATCACTTCTGCTGCACTGCTTGACAGGGGCACAAGAAAATAATTCTCTTGGGTGGCGAAAGCCAGGGAACCTTTTTGGCTAGGCTTATATAGGTCCCAGGGCCGATAGCCTAGTACCTACCTTGGAACCTAGGAACCTATTTACTAGACTGAGGTTAACCTCCTGTATCCCAGTTTCCACTGTTGAAATATATACATTTAAATAGTTACAATGGTGCATATACATTTCTGTTCTCTTCCAGTAAGGCACACTGTGGATCCATTTTATACACAAGCATTTTATAAACACCTTACCAACACACACACACATCTGTACAAGCAGTTTGATATACATATGACATAGAGTTCTAATACATTTGTAACAGAAGCATCTAGCAATAATACAAAACATAAGTCATTTCGATATTCACCAATGACATATAATTATTTACAAAATTCCAGCTACCTGGGCTGGCAGTATCTCCTTTCCTCACATAGATCATAAGATTGAAGTTTTGAAACTTCGAAATTTAAATAAAAATAAATAAATAAATATAAACAAAAATATGTTTTTGTTTTTTTCACATTTTTGCAGACCCCCTACTAATTAAATATACTAATTCTGACACTGGACTACACTGATGAAAATAGTAAATGTACTGTTCCGTGCTGTACCACAATATCCATTTAAATGGTTTGAAGTTTCAAAACTTCAATCTTATGATCTTGACCATAAGTAAGTTGACATTTTGAAAGTTCGAAATTTAGAAGTAGACCCAACAGAGGTACCTCAAGCTTCAAGAAGATTTATCCCATTTGAATTACTTTGCATTAGGCATTTATGAGTCTTGCTGTACAAAAGCAAAGGAGGCTTCAGGGGAGGAAAACAGCATTTAAAAGTGAGATAGCACACTTTACAGTCCTGCAGGATAGGTTACAATTGTTTTGACAATAATTAAGGATCATATGCAAAAAGCACGATGGATATAACTCAAAGTGCATATTAAAAATGACAGATAAATGTTAAAAGTGGAGGGAAAGCATTAATATTAGTTATATCTGCTGAAAATAAGTTCCTAGAAAGATATGAAGGACCCTTTCAGATGGTAGAGAAGATAAGCATAAAGATCTTTAAAAATAAGACAAACTGAAAGTAGAAAAGCAGAATAGATTGATTGCATACATTTGTCAAAACAATGCAGGGAAGCTGAAATTTCTGGGAGCTGACATAGATATCAAGTTTTAAGTAGAAAGGAATTTTGTTCTAATAGAGATTGTCTAATGACCTGAAGAAAGAAATAAAAGAATGTTTATTGAGAAATAAAGAGGGTTTTCCTGAGCTAATTGTAGACCTAATTAAATAAAACAACATATTGAAAATGTGCAATAGAAGGTAAACCTAAAATTGTATAGTGTATAAATGAGGCAAAGAAAAGTACTTAGTATACAGTTGGTGGTAGCCCAGGTGTATGTAAAAGATCTCATGGCACTTATCAAAAAGAGTAGGGGAAGTTCCCCAGTATCCTGGCCAAATTTCACATAGTCCTAGTTGTTATGAATTACCACATTGGGTATTCCCTGAAAATAAGTCATTGGCCTAGTGAACTAACCCAGTCAACAAAGTGTAAATAAAATAAAAATATATGCCCCAATCCAGCCTCAGCCTTTTCTAGATTTCTTAATCTCATTCCTGAGTACGAGACAAGATGTGCCATTTGAAAAATCTGAGAATAAAAGGGAAGCAACCCACTCTCTCTTACTTTATGGAAGGTCTGACTGGTGTAATTAAGGTGAGAGATCAAGCATGACACAAAGAGAAGACTGGCTTTAGCAACAATACAAAACATTGCTTCTTTCTTCAGCTTACAAGAAAAGTAAGAACTAAATAGTAATGAATCCAACTTGAAGTACCTTGAAAGGTCCAAAATGCTTGGTGCTGACTAGATCCAACCAAAGGAAAACAGTCCAGGCAATCAAATAAGAAAAACCTCCAGAAGGATACTGCTGTCGTATAAAAGGTCTTTATTAAAACCAAGACAAAAGTTAAAATCCAAAAAACAGATAGAGAAGGTGTTAGCGCTTTCGGGTGTTACCCTTCATCAGACAAAGTATAATCATCCTAGGACTATATTTAAAACAAATCTAAACCAATCAAAATCAGTAAAAAACCCGCCTATTTCTAAGGGCGGGTTTCATAGGTACAACATCATTTAGACCCGGCCATCTATGAGCCATAAGTTCGATGATCCACCTAGACTCAGCAAGTTCTGTTTGTAATTTTATATCGCCCCCTCTCTTATTCAATGTGATATTGACTATAGCCCTAAATGTAAAAACATGTGTGGGAAACTCACTAATATGCCTAAATAGGGCATTGTGAACATCACCATTTCTAATGGCTGATAAATGCTGTAACAATCTCACCTTAAACATATTGTTAGTCTTGCCCACATAAAAACATGGGCAAGAACTACACTCAGCCAGATACACAATGTTCTTCGTCCTACAAGTTGCCCTAGCTTTCAATTCTATGGTCCTACCTGTAGTGTGGTGCTTAAACAGTGTACCCCTATTAAGGTGAGGACAAGCTTTACAAGCTCCACAGGGTGCGCTACCAACTTGTTTTGTAAAAGCCCTTTCGGGCATAGTGCGTTCCCTACACAAGATATCCTTTAAATTTTTGTTTTTCCTATAGCCAAAAATAGGGGCCAGACCTACTATATCTTTGACCTTATCATCACTGATAAGGACATTCCAATTCCTTTTAACTATGTTGGTGATGTCCTGTATATTGCTACTGTAGGTAAAAGTCATTTTAAGGGGATGTCCTTCTATTCTACCCACTTTCGCCACTGATTTGCTAGAATGTAGCCATGGTTTATAGTCAGTGCCCCTTTTGGCTTTACTGGTAGAAATGGTCCTATCCACCATCTGTCCCTGATATCCCCTATCCTGTAGGAAGCTTTTTAACCTGTTGGTTTCCCCTTCAAAACTAGATTCATCAGTGCAGATCCTCGATATTCTGCTTACCTGTCCCTTAAAGACACCTGGGAAAGTGAATCGAGGATGCATGCTGTCAAAAGTTAACAGCGTGTTCTTCCAGCAATCCTTCCTATACAAACCTGTGGTGAATCCAGTGTTGGTTTGTGTAATTAGGACATCCAAAAAATCTAATCTGTCCCTGGTGGCCATTTGTCAGGCTGTACAAACGTTATGTGGATGATGTTTTTATCCTGTGGACAGGGGATGAAAAATCAATGGATTGTTTTGTGGATTACCTCAATTCCACCACTTCATTTTTTAGATTCACAAAGGTTGCCTCCCGGGACAGATTAGATTTTTTGGATGTCCTAATTACACAAACCAACACTGGATTCACCACAGGTTTGTATAGGAAGGATTGCTGGAAGAACACGCTGTTAACTTTTGACAGCATGCATCCTCGATTTACTTTCCCAGGTGTCATTAAGGGACAGGTAAGCAGAATATCGAGGATCTGCACTGATGAATCTAGTTTTGAAGGGGAAACCAACAGGTTAAAAAGCTTCCTACAGGATAGGGGATATCAGGGACAGATGGTGGATAGGACCATTTCTACCAGTAAAGCCAAAACGGGCACTGACTATAAACCATGGCTACATTCTAGCAAATCAGTGGCGAAAGTGGGTAGAATAGAAGGACATCCCCTTAAAATGACTTTTACCTACAGTAGCAATATACAGGACATCACCAACATAGTTAAAAGGAATTGGAATGTCCTTATCAGTGATGATAAGGTCAAAGATATAGTAGGTCTGGCCCCTATTTTTGGCTATAGGAAAACCAAAAATGTAAAGGACATCTTCTGTAGGAACGACTATGCCCGAAAGGGCTTTACAAAACAAGTTGGTAGCGCACCCTGTGGAGCTTGTAAAGCTTGTCCTCACCTTAATAGGGTACACTGTTTAAGCACCACACTACAGGTAGGACTATAGGATTGAAAGCTAGGGCAACTTGTAGGACTAAGAACATTGTGTATCTGGTTGTGTGTAGTTCTTGACCATGTTTTTATGTGGGCAAGACTAACAATATGTTTAAGGTGAGATTGTTACAGCATTTATCAGCCATTAGAAATGGTGATGTTCACAATGCCCTATTTAGGTATATTAGTGAGTTTCCCACACATGTTTTTACATTTAGGGCTATAGTCAATATCACATTGAATAAGAGAGGGGGCGATATAAAATTACAAACAGAACTTGCTGAGTCTAGGTGGATCATTGAACTTATGGCTCATAGATGGCCGGGTCTAAATGATGTTGTACCTATGAAACCCGCCCTTAGAAATAGGCGGGTTTTTTACTGATTTTGATTGGTTTAGATTTGTTTTAAATATAGTCCTAGGATGATTATACTTTGTCTGATGAAGGGTAACACCCGAAAGCGCTAACACCTTCTCTATCTGTTTTTTGGATTTTAACTTTTGTCTTGGTTTTAATAAAGACCTTTTATACGACAGCAGTATCCTTCTGGAGGTTTTTCTTATTTGATAACTTGAAGTACCTTCATCAGCAGCAAACCATTTATGTCAGCATAGGCAATTTTTATTTGCTGCATTAAATCAGTAGCAAACAACAAATTAGTCTCCCAAAAACAGCAAAATCTAATTTATCATGGTTTATATTGGGCAACATATAAACATCACCACAGCACCCCCACATTGCAGTACATTATTTGCTAACACTACCCCTACTATTTCGATGACACCTTTGCAGAAATTACTTGACTACCCACTTTCAATTTCAAAGTTATAAGGAAAACTATGGTTGAAGAACTGTTGGAAAAATAGAATACAATTATTACTAATGGTGCTGCGGTAGTGTTGTCGCCTCACAGTAAGATGTTGTCCTGTTCTATTCTCAGCTAGAGCGTCTTCTCTATGGAGACATGCATGAATGGGTGTACCTTCATTGAAGGTTGTGCATCAGGGCCAGCAACTCAGCATGTAAAAATCTACTGCCAATCATTAGCGGATGGGAGTTCCGCTGTGGCAACCCCTAACCAGGAAAAGCCGAAAGACTTTTCACAACATGTATCCTAAAATTCTATGGTTAATTGGATTAGTACTCCACAGATCACTCCCACATATGCTTATCCTCTCTGCTACTATTCAGTCCATCTTAAAGCATGATTTAATAATAACACTTCCCGAGATTCTTCCTTATAGGGGCTTCATTGACTGTCATCCTATTGCCAGTCTCTGTCCTATTACTAAACCTGTAGAAAAAAATCATCTATGACCAGATACTGGAATACATTAAAAAGTATGATGTCCTTACTGACAGACATCACTGCTTCCATACCAGCTACAGCACCAGAACAACCTTATAACACATACAGATTGCATATATTCTGTTAAAGAGCATTTGAGACTGCCAACCAAGTTTTTACAAAGACTAGTTTCTTACGGTTTCTCTCCTGCTGTTAGTCTCAAGTTTCAAAACTATCTGAAATACTAAACTTTTACAATACTTGGTATGAATTTCTTTTCTAAATCAAATACATTTTCATGTGGAGCTCTTTAGGGATCCACTCTAGGGCATTTCTATTCCACTGTTTACACTGAACTATATACTTTATGCATATAATGTTGTCAATACTGACCATGGAAACTCAATTGCTAAATCCTTAAAAAAGTGACTTTGAGTTAATCTGGTTTACCTGGGCAAATATCAGTGATAGTGCACTATGGTAAAACTATAGCTGTGTTGTTTGGGACCACTCACAGGCTGAAAGATACTAAAGCCCCTGATGGTCATAAAGCACTATTCTGAACCTCCTCTCTCAAGTACTAATCAAAGATATCTGGGAATTGTCCTGAATGATGTCAGCAGAATTCTAACTAATCTCAAAATGTCATACTATATTTTCAATATTTTAATATTGGAGACCAGGTATTGTATTCTTAGGTTCATAGGATCATAGGTAGGTACTAGGCTATCAGCCCAAAGGCCTAAGTAAGCCTAGCCAACAAGGTTCTCTGGCTTACTCCACCCAAGAAAGTTATTTTCCTGTGCCCCTGTTGAGTAGAGCCACAGAAGTGATCCCCGAGGTGTATTTCCTATTTCCCATTCACTCATCAAGATTTTTCTTGAAGAGTGTTAATGAGGAACTTTGCTTGACATAGATGGGTAGCTTGTTCCAGAGTATGGGAAGTCTCTGGGATAGGACTCTATTCCTCCAGCATGTCCTGTTTATTGTGGTGACAAGGTTTAAGTCCCTAGAGCATGTAGCTCGGTGGGATTGGGATTTATTTAGGTGTAGCATGTCCAACAGCTCTGGGTTTGACATAGCTTTATATGTTAGGCAGAGATCACCTCAGAGTAGGCAATATGCTACAGAGTAAAGCTGGAGTTTTTTGAGACGTTCAGTGTAGGGAATCTGTTTGAGGTCAGTAATCCTCTTTGTGAGGTACTTCTGTGGCCTTTCAAGCTGCTGTAGATGTCTTGTGAGGTACATTCCAAAAGGGGTGTTGTACTCTACAATCGGTCTAATGAGTGTCGAGTAGAGGGGAGCAATGACCTCTTTTTTCCTGAATGAGAACCCTTTTTTGATGAGGTGTGCCATGTAGAAGGATTTCTTGACTACTGCGGTGATGTGATTATCAAAGGAGAGACTACTGTCAACCTGGGTCCCAAAGTCTCTTATCACACATTTGGCATTAAGTAGACTACCATCTATGTGGTAGTGCATGGGTAAGGAAGTTTTACCAAAGGGGATGACAATGCACTTTTTGGCACTGAGCTTGAAGCCATAGCTCTGACACCAGGCATCTGTTTCAGTGAGGCCCTTCTGTAGGATGTCAGTATTATTTGGGGACTCGACTATGGCTCATAGTTTGCAGTCATCTGCGAATCTCATTAGCCAAAGGCCTTCTATGTTAGCCTGTACTTCAGAGAAGTTGATACCAAACAGTAGTGGTCCCAGGACTGAACCCTGTGGTACTCCACTTGTCACTGGTTTGAAGTCAGATTTGGAATCTGCAACTTTTACAGTGTGGGTTCTGTCAGTGAGCCAGCTGGCAATCCATATTGTGATGTAGGGATTTATACCTAGTTTAGTGAGTTTAGCTATAATTCCAGAATGGGGGATGGTGTTGAAGGCATCGGCGAGGTCAAGATAGGCTGTGTGAACCACCTTACCCTTGTCTACGGTTTTGGTGACTGCCTCAAAGAAGTCGATCAGGTTCAGGAGGCATGATCTGCCTTTCACAAACCCGAACTGGGTGGGGTCCAGAGTTTGGAGGTTACTAATGTCTTTGTTTATGAGTTCCATGATGGTACATTCCATGGGCTTACAGACCAGGCTCATCAGGCTAATAGGGCAATAGTTCCCAGGATCAGTGGTGGCTCCCCCTTTGTGGAGTGGGACAACTGTTGCTGTGCACCATTCAGTGGGCACAAAGCCTGACATGAGGCTATGACTGAACATGGTTTTCACCAATTAATTTCCCAATACCTAGACTTAAATTTGCATAGCCCGTAACTTGCATGCTTTCAGATATAAAAAAAAGTCTTCCACAAAATGCAGAAAACAAAATCATGCATTTCCTATCCTTTGCTAACAACAAAGAATACTACTGCACTACTGTAAGTAAGACCAAATGGTTGCCCATCTCCACCAGAGCCTCATCATTACTAAGTACCAGAATATATAAAACCTTCAACAGAAGTTACTGTCTACCTCTTTATCCCAAATTACTCTATCAGGAACAGCCCTAAAACAGTAATGTAGCTAGGGAGGGGCAAAAAGACAGCTGCTCCATGTGCAAGGTGTTAGGGGGGATGTGATAACCAGTTGGCAGTGGGCTTTATTGTATTTATGGTCCCCAATTTATACAGAGGACTTATTTTTTATGTTGCTCAACTTAGAGTTGATGGACATAGATTAGGGACTGGACCTTTCTCCTCAATGTAGAGCTGAGGAGCACCAAATTGTGGAATACACCTTTTGTTTTTTTCTGCAGCTTATAATAGGGAAATACCAGATCAGGTAATGACATCATGCACTAAATGAGCAAGCTACAGCTCTGCCCTACAGCCTTAAAAGCTCTGATTCCTGATCTGTAATTGATAAGGCCTTCTTTCAAGCTAAAGACCACTAGGGTGGGGGGGACTTCTCCAATCTCACCCTTTCAAATTTTTATACTGCATTCAACAGTATTCAGTGACTTGCTAATATTGATAGCATCTTAAAAATCTTAAGGAGGACTTGATAAAGTAAAATAAATGATGTTGCTTCAGTGAGACAAGCTAGCCATAAAGCTGACAACATAACTGTCAATGTTCACAAACTGTAGGCATCCTATAAACTGTACTCAGCAAACAGTGTCTCTGTAGTGGGGCCAGACAAAGTGAATGTTTAGTTTTATATACCAGCTTTATAGGTATATACATTTGTACTATTGTCAGTCTTCTGTTATCAACATTGTAATTACTTGCTACTAAAATTTATCTGTGTTCAACTTAGATTTGCCATGTGTAATTTGGTTTGTAAGTAATTGCTGAATATTAATGTGATATGCATAGGTATGTAATTACGTGATACTAAAGTTTAGCTATTAAACTTAAGTTTAGTTGTTTAAATTTAGTTTAGTATGCATTAATGGAATGTTAACTTTAGTATGTCCAGATTTGTTTACTGGGTATGTAAAATGTTGTCATAGGTTTGTTTTGTCACAAAGCTTTTGTTGGGAAATTTGTCTGATTTATCAAATGGTGAATTAGTTAAATTTTGATTATCAAATGCAAGGTAAGTAAGAGTGGGTAGTAATGTCAAGACTAATTTTTAACAAAAGTTTTGGCATTAGGGTTGAGTGTATATGAATGTGATTGTTTGTGGGTTAAGGTTAAAGTAAGGACTAGGGGACGTGATAGGTGATAGGTATGTGTGTGTTAGACTAAGGACTAGGGAATGGGATAGGTGTGTGTTGTGTTTGTGTGTGTTAGGGATAGGGTTAGAGAAAGGGCTAGTAAGGTGATAGCCTTTTCCTTTTGTGGGTGTGATGTATATGCAGAGTGATTTTTTGCAGTGCTAATGTTATGAAAAGAGTGTTTATTACCCTGATTTGCAGGACTGGGGTTGGGGCAGAGGGTAGGGTTATGCTTTGGATTATCCTGCATTATTAAGGTGATACAGAGGCTGTGGAGCTTTCTCTAATAATACCTCATAGACCTCACCCTATCAGGGACAAGTCTGAACAGAATCGGGTACAATCAGGGACACTTTTAAGATATTAGTACTATTACCTTGAGACAATCACAGAATAAGGGAGTTTGAATTAAAATATATTTTCTGAAGTAAATTAAGTCTAGAACTCTGATTATTGTCATTATTCAGTAAGTTTAATTTACCACCTTTTCTCCGAATGTCACCAGTTTTAGAAGGGATTAAGAGGGACAGAGCTAATATTTGAGTAAAAATCAGGGACATCACTGAAAATCAGGGACAGTGGAGTGATATGTCTATTTACGTCAAATCCAGAGTATGATGCTATATATGTGGTGTGTGTGTGTGTGTGTGTGTGTGTGTGTGTGTGTGTGCATGTATAAAATATATATATGCATATACATATTTATTCATAACACACACACACACACACACACACACACATATATATATATATATATATATATATACACACACACACACACACACACACACACACACACACACACACACACACACACACACACACACACACACACACATATCTAGATTGCAAAGAGAAGCTACTGAGTTACCATTTACCTGATTAATGTTTTGATTTATAGAGTGAATAGTGCACAGAGTGTACCTCCTCTGTCAATTCAAGATTGGTTTCAAACTTGCTTAAATAGCTGTAGTCATGCATAACTTTTAAAGTAGCAGTAAGAGAATTATTAGGCATATATAAATAGCTGTCTTCAAAACATAGCAAAATCTAATATTCTTTATGATAATTTTATATGTCAATTGCTGCAAAGTGCTTTGATTTCAAAAAATGGTAGCCCGTAGATTCATTTCAATGAATATCTGTAATGATGTAATTGTAGATCATTATTAACCTAAAAATTAAATAAGAATAAAACTGCTAGTTTACAATCTAGGTATGTGTGTGTGTGTGTGTATATATATATATATATATATATATATATATATATATATGGGTCTACCTGAGATGGTCGACAATTCATATGATCGACTTTTATTTGGTCGACAACTCATTTGATCGACAGGCAGATTTGCCCCCCTCCCCAATGTTGCGCGACCCTGGAGTTGATATATATAGTTAGGGGGTGTGTGGAGGGCACAGCCCCCCACATTGGGGGATGTGGGGGGCTTCGCCCCCCCACATAAAAGTGCTTGTCGATCAAATGAATTGTCGGCCAAATAAAAGTCGATCAAATGAATTGTCGACCATGTGAAGTAGACCCATATATATATATATATATATATATATATATATATATATATATATATAAAATACCTTGATAAAATGAAATCATAAATTGGTATACTGAAATGAATTTGTAACATAAACAATAGCAAGTTAAGTTCCATAAAATATGCTAGCAATTTTATTCAGTAGACAGTCTTCAGGCATGCTGTTAAAACAATGGAAAGCCCTAGTGTTAGATAATACATTAAGTAAAGTACAAAGATGTACAAGAGAATATATTAATGGCTTAGGATTGCATAATTAACAGTAAATAAAAATTTTGCACTTAGCATATAAGATTTGAAGTGATGACAAACATTTCACTAAGGTCAGAAGAGTCTGTTGCTTTCATTTTATGGAAGTATAAATACTTTTTATTATATTAATACTTTTTAATATCATCACCCATTTGTTTTTATTTAATTAATTCAGTAATTTGAATGTAAATTGTGTTTTAGTCTGTCTCTTTCCATTTCTGTGTAAAACTGGTAACCAAACAATTCCACTAGCAGCCACAAATAAACCAAAAAGCGGACAAAAATGCTGAGAGGTTTTAAAAGTCAATGAACAATTTAATTAAGTTGTTGTCTAAATACTTTTTTCACAGCTGCTCAATGGACTACATAAATATTTGCTCAGTACTTAAAAAGGAGAACTTTTTTTCATTTTATTCTATCAGTAAATGAGACAATGTTGGCAGACTGAAAAAAATAGTTAAGATGCATATCTATATACACAAGCAAATCGTTCAAGGAATGATGACAAGAGTGTCAGATACTGTTCTGCCACAGACTGCAGCATAATTGCAGATATTGAAAGAAAGAAAGAAACAAAGAAGCATGTATACAGTTATGTAATCTGTTACTGGAGGTCACGCTATTCTAAGGTTTGTAGTTACTTACTGATGTAGGTGAAAGTTGAAAAAAATAAACAATTTTAGACATCATTGAACATCTTTCGAGACCTTAATAATATTTTCATTTTGTGTATGATCTTTCGAGACCTTAATAATCTTTTCATTTTGTGTATGACATAGGCAAAAATGTATTAAACTCACTTATATGATGATGTTAAGACACTGCAAGCTGGAGTGCTGTGAGGTTATTTTTTAAATATTTACATTGTTGTGGGACTGGGTATGAGTGAGATGTGCAATTTGTCTGCAAAATGTGGATGGAAAGGAGCTGTAGTCACCAAGGAAGCCAGCTGTTTGCCATTGATGTAAAATGAGGAACGGTTACTATTTTTTTCTCCTGATCTAGCATTATGATTAAAAGAAATATGTGATGAATGTTTACTGAATAAATCTGTGCTCTCCTTGTAGACAAGACTTTCCTTGTTTAATGCAAGCCAATTAGTGAATGTCAGGGTTACAAGAAATTTAAGGATGGAATTAAGGGTTACTGTAACAACAACTTGTGCTGAAAGAAACAACATACATAAAAACAACACATTTTAAAGTCAGTTTCAAAGGGATTAGTACTTCTAAAAAGAATTTTTATACAGTTAATGAAAATGATGTGGTCTTTAAGAAGAGAGTGTCAGATCAACAGTGGCATTTTATACAAAACCACAGGATTTCAAGTGGAATTGACGGAAATGGTGTGATAAATCCCTCAAGGGTAGTGGACAAACTCCTGCTTTTAATCCAAAAGCTTAAGGTATGTTTTTCCAACAATAAAATGTTACTAACATCTGCACAATAGCTGGCAAAAGCTGACATTGTCCTGATTTTGATTAACAGGAACTAGAAATAAGGCAGAGCACCAGCTGGTACTGATTTACAGTAGAAAGACTTGAAAGATTTCACTAATAAATGTAAATAATCATTCTTTTTCTCTTATTTATCCACAGAAAAGGCATCATTTCCTTTCATTCCCAGATTAACTTTGGCATATTTTCATATATAGATAAGTTATCCTGTTCTCTTTGTCTGACATCACCCAGTTTATATGCAACACCTACAGCTGCCAAAGTGCAACTATTACTACGCTGAAAATATACATCCCCCATTTTTATTAACATACAACCTTATAGTGAATAGCTAAATTGTCTGTCTGCCTGCCAGTTTCAGTACTGCTTTATTTTGAAAATAACATATAAAACTTTAAAGTTACATTCCCTCCCTCCATTCCAAGATAAGCCGTCATACCTTTACTAGTTACATGCTATCCCTTTATCGGTCAGTGTTTGTTTATTTATTTATTTATTTATTTATTTATTTATTTATTTATTTTATTTTCCATTTGTTAACCGGGATGGTCCGACTGGACACAGGTCCCTTTTCAGTGGAGGCCTGGGGAGAAAAGTTCCACAGTAAGTAAAATTTTACACAATATGTTAAAATACAGTATGCAGCAAAATTTCAAACAATATGTTAAAATACAGTATACAGCAGAAGACATGACAAGACCTATATATACAGGAAAAAATGATTACACGGTTAATAACAAAGTATACAAATTCAATCAGCATGAGGAGAAGCCTTAGACTGTAATATATATTACAGTAGGTATATTAGGAAGTAAGGTATATAAGTGGAATAATTTGAGGACTTATGTAATACATGGGCATAGCCACTTATTCTTTAAGTGTGTTCTAAGTGAGTTTTAAAGTGAGAAGAGGTAGGGGCAGAAATCAGAGCAGGAGAGAAATTATTCCAGGTTCTATCGATGGAGTGGGAGAACAGTGCTTTTCCTGCAGTATTGTTAGCCCTAGAGATACAGAGGAGGGGTTTGTCAGAAGATCAGAGAGGACAATTTGTATTATAGTGGGTGAGAAGTTGGCCTAGTGCAGGTTTTTTTCTGGATGTGTTACCACATTGTAGGCAATGACTAATTGGTGATAGGTTAGTAGCTGGGGAAGTTCCAGCCATTGCAGTTCCCTTAGAGCCTGACAATGGTGTGTTCTAAAGGTGGAGTTGTTTGCAAACTTGGCAATTTTATTAGAACATGATTCAAGTCTGGCAAGGTCAAGTTTTCTAAGCTGGGTAAGAATTGGAGCAGCATACATTAGGGTAGACAAGAGGTGAGTTTGGGCTAGGGTAATCCGTGCTTGTATTGAGAGGGATTTCCTGTGCCTATATAGTGTTCTCATTTTTATGGACTTTTTTGATAGTTTCTAAAATGTAGACATTGAAGTGTAGATTTTTATCAATTTCAATGCCTTGGAGTTTGGCATGGTCAGAGGGAGAGATAATAGTGCCATTTTTGGAGGAGACAGTGAAGGATAGAGGGGTGGAAATGGTTTTGTTGGGGGTGAAAAGTAGTAATTTGGTTTTATTAGGGTTTAGGATAAGCTGGATCTGAGTGATCCAACTTTCCACAGAGCTAAAGGATTCCTGGGTGAGTTGTTGTAGGGTGGGAAATGATGGAGCTGAACATATAAGAGTTGAATCATTAGTGCGTTGTATAAGTGAAGCATGCTGTGTGGTGGTATGGAGATTATTGATAAATATGGAGAAAATATGTGGACTTAATATGGAGCCTTGTTGTACACCTATGGTAGTTGGGAGTAAGGGAGATAGGGACATTGGACAGATTGTTGCCTATTTGACAGATAGCTTTTAAACCAGGCTATAGCGGAAGGGGCAAAGGATAGGGATGTCAGGGTGTCTAGTAGTAAGGAATATGAAACCATGTCAAATGCTTTGGAGAGGTCTAGAAATATTGCAGATACAAAGTTATTATTATTTCTATGTTGGTTGGTCAGATTGGTGAAAGATACCAGAGTGGTGGTTGTGCTATAGTGTTGTCGAAAGCCATGCTGTGTGGGGGAGAGGAGATGGTGTGAGTTTAGGAATTGTGTTACCTGAGAAAGTATACATTTCTGTAGTATTTTAGATAAGGGGGATAGAATGGCAATGGGGTGATAATTTGAGTATTTCTTAGAGTTTCCACCTTTATGTAGTGGAATAATGTATGATACCTTCCATAGCTGTGGGACATATGCTTCTTGTATTGAACGACTGATAAGAATAGAAATAGGGTAGGATAAGGATTCAGCAGCTATTTTTAGGAAGTTGGTTGGTAGATTTTAGGAGGTGTTTTTTAATTGTTGAGGTGGGAACGGGTGAGTGCGTAAAGGATGGGATGTTGTCAGGGCATTTGGTTGGGTTATATGTAGGGCTGTTTTTGGATAATTGGGAGGATAGTGTTAAGATGGATTCTGTGAAGTGGTGATTGAATTGGGAGGCAATGCCCTTGTTGTCATTCATGGAGTTAGGAGTGAGAGTGGTAGTTTTGCCTGGTTTTAGGAGAGAGTTAATGGCATGCTAGAACTTTTGTGGATCTTTCGAATGTTTGTTTTGGATATTGTGGAAGTAATTTTGTCTATTGAGTTTAGTTTGTTTCTTGGCCTAATTTCTAAGTTATAGGTAACTTTGTTTGGCTAGGCTAGTATTGTATTTCTTCCAAATTTTCCAAGCCTTATCCCTTGACTTTAGAAGGGCTCTAGTTTCCCTAGTTAGCCATGGTGCATAGTTTGCCTTGGCTCTTATTTTTGTAATTGGTTCGAGTCTATCAAGGATATTGATGAGAATATTGTTAAAGTAGTCAACGGCTTGGTCTAGATTTAGGGTTAGTAGTGGTTTCTGATTACTATGTTTTAGAATACTGTTTAGTTCTTGTATATTTAGTTTATGGTCATCTCTGACTTGTCTAAAAGGGTTTTAGGGTTAGTAGTGGTTTCCGATTACTATGTTTCAGAATACTGCTTAGTTCTTGTATATTTAGTTTATGGTCATCTCTGACTTGTCTAAAAACAATGAGTTTGGCTATGTTGGTATGTTTCCTTAGGAGGAAGGTGGGGAGATGGTCATTAAGACCATCAAGAAGGTATCCTGTCTGATAGTTTTGTTTAGGCCAGTTAACAAGTGCCCAATCTAGAATAGACTGTTTGTGGGGGGGGGGGGGTTGTCAATTCTAGTGGGTTCTTGGATAAGCTGGATAAAACTGTAAAGATTAATATGGTTAGTAGGGTTGTTAGAGGTACAGGCTGATCAATCAGTGTTCAGGTCACCTAGTAAGATGGTTTCTTGGGGGAGAATATATGTGACCCATTGTTACATTTCTTTAATGATGGGAGTGTTATTACCTTGGGGAATATAACAGCAGAGAATGATAATAGTTTTTGTGTCATTTCTGCTTAGGTTTGAACCTAAGGTTTTGACATTTTGAAATTTAGGTATGGGGGTTGTGGAGGTTTGATGTTGATTGTATTTTTGTAAAGAATGGCAAGTGGTCCAGGGTTTGGGTGTATGTCTCCAGATATAAGTAGATTTTTAGTGATAAACAGTATGTTTTTAATTGTGTACACTATGTCTATGTTTGGATCTAAGTGATGTTTTTCTAGTGTAATATTGTGTTATGTGAGACTTATGAATGTGTAGGATTAAGCTATCTTTAAATAATCTAAGAGATAGGAAAGAAATTTTATGAGTTTATATTTTTTGAGAAAGTGTTATGTGGAATGATGTGTTTTCTAGGGTTCCACTTCATATCATTGAATTATCATTTCATCAAATTGCAAACCATCAAGACCAAATCGTCGAAAGCCCATTTCATCGAAAACTCATTTCATCAAATCTCAAATCATTGAAAACTATGAAGCAACTACAAATAACATCCCAGACACTTTGTACTATGTGTATGCAGGGGGGAAAGCCACCCTGCACCCCCCATGTGGGGGGCTCCGCCCCCCACACCCCCCGGAATTAAATATACCAACTCCAAGGTTGCACTACAGTGGGGTAAAAAGGTAATTTCCTAACCCCACTGTAGTGCGACCTTGGAGTTGGTATATTTAATTACGGGGGGTGTGGGAGGTGCAGGGGGGCTTGCCCCCCCTGCATAAACGTAGTAAAACATTGTGGAATGTT
The DNA here is from genome assembly GCF_019279795.1 of Protopterus annectens. Lineage (NCBI taxonomy): Eukaryota > Metazoa > Chordata > Ceratodontiformes > Protopteridae > Protopterus > Protopterus annectens. The sequence continues at coordinate 55,242,353 of NC_056734.1, forward strand.
ATTTGTAGTTGCTTCATAGTTTTCAATGATTTGAGATTCGATGAAATGAGTTTTCGATGAAATGGGTTTTCGACGATTTGGTCTCGATTGTTTGCAATTCGATGAAATGATAATTCGATGATATGAAGTGGAACCGTTTTCTACTGATGTGTTTATATATAATGATGTGGTGTTTGTTAGGTATGTGAGGTTTAGGAACAGAAATTCTAGGATTAATGGTATTTTATGAGGGAGTAGTAGTTGGGTCTTAGTGGCTTTGGGGTTCAAGTATGGGTGTGAGTGTGAATGCATGGCAAGTATATACTATGTACCTTTTTAAGGTAGAAATTTGATAGGGGGTGTATATGATAGATTTTTGATTGGCGGAGGGTGTGATCAGGTGATCTGGGGTTAGAATAAATGTAGAGATAGTAGGGTGGGTGGGAAATGGGGGCAGGGTAGGGGAGTGGAGTGAGCCGAGCATAGCGAGGCAAATGGAGCAGGGCTACACCAGTCCTCGAGACTGCAGAACCTAGCTATAGGGCTGGTCAGGACAGAACAGTAAAAGGAAATACATCTGTATTTAAGCAGGAGTGGGAGAAAGTTGTGCAGGTTCAATGTGGGCGAGGGGGGTAGACACAAAGTAATACAAGGTTGTGAGTCAGAAAAACTGGAATAGGCCAGCTGCTAAAAAGAAAAGAGGAAAACCAAACTAAGTCAATTCCAGGTCAGTGTAATGCAGTATCTTCCTAATAACTACAAATCTTACGCTACTAATCTAGTACAGTGTGGTGAAAAGAACCACCACTACTACAGGCAAAAATAATTGAACTATGGGCTGCAGGTACATAGGTAAACTTTATGCAGTTGTGTCCCATCATAATATTGTCCTTAGAAATTAGATGCTAGAAATGATTATATATTTTGACTGTTTTAGTTATACCATAACAAAGTGTGCATCCATAAATTCTTAAGTGACATATACTTAAAGTCTGGGAGTTGGCTCAGTGGATTAACACACAGTTTCTTGTGGGCTGGATGTGCAAGGTATGATTCCCAACTTCCATTGCCTAACTGTGTGACTTGGAGTAAGTCATTTAGCAGAATTATATATATGGTGAACTGGTGAAACAGCTACATAGTTGCTATATTGTCTGGTAATAGGATATTCCAACTAGTTATACTGACTGCTGCTGAATAAGACTGGTTGCAGAGTCTGAATGTATTTCTTTCGATGACTTCTAATAGGCTATGTTCACTTGCTCTGCTTTCTGTACAATATTTATGATGGTAGTGCTTATTTTGATGTCCTTATTTTATTGCTTTTAGTCTTAACATTCTTTCCTTTTATCTTCTTTGCAACTTTTAGAGCCACTGAGGACCTGATCACCTTGCCCCCTCCCATACACTTGTGTGAGGAAGGAATCCTCTCACTCCAGCTAATAGCAAAGAAAATTCTAACCAACAATAATCCTCAAATAGACTGCAGCCCCTGGTTTAACTTCAGGAGCCTTGTTGTTGTCGATTGTGTAGTGTAGGTGCCAGCTTTTGTAACTACTGTTATGGCTTGTTAAAATCTGTTACAGTCAGCTAGAGTGCATACACCTGGAGTAACAGCTGCAAACCTTCTTCCTTTTAGCTCACCCCCACCCCTTTCATCCATTTAACTGTTGATAATTTGTTGCATGTTAAGGTATGTAGCCCCTCTCAATAGTCATAGCCTTCAGTCCCTCCTCCTCAATACTTGTTCTTCACTAAACACCAAACAGAGGTGCAAAGTCTCCAGCTGCTTTTATCTTTAGCAACATTGTATGCAGCAAACAATGAGCAAAGGGGAATTCAAATACAAAAGAGAATAAAATCTGCCATTGCAGACTAGTAAGCAACATACAACTTCCACCTGTGGTGTATTCCTACACATAGTTTTTCTTGAAGAAACCTTCCAGTCCTTGAACAAGGGTGCCTGTATGTTTACCTTATTTCCTTGGCTGTCCTTGATAATTAGCTAGGCTTAGCAGAGTCCCTTGGATTCTCCCCTGCTACTTCGAAATCCAATTGAAGGTTTCCTTCCCTTCCCCCACCCTCCCAAGTGATTGCTCAGGTACAACACACCAAATGTTTAAAAAACCCTGGATGCCATATGTGCTCTAGTTGCAGCTGAAAACCCTCCAGGTGTAGCATCTCTAATAAGTGATAGTATTATTTTTCTTTTTTTCAGTGTTGTATTCCACGCTGTAAACTCACTGTCCCTGCATAGAGTATTACAGTAATTTCTCTCTAAGGTAGCTTTCCAATTATTTTTTTTATTTTTCCTGGTATAGTTTATATTTGGATATTAGAAGCTTATGTTTTTGATTTTGCTTGCTCCCAATTTCAGTAAACCTGATTCAGAGTTCCTCTAAATGATAGTGCTAAGGTAGAAATACTCTTTCTTTTTTAAGTGCTGAATGATATTTTTGGTAAACCTGTGAAACTGCTACATTGTTGCCTTATTGTCTGGCAATAGTATATTCCAACTAGTTACACTGCTGCTAGTGTATATTTTGTTTCTGCAAGTTAAACATACATTGTAAAGTGCATAATGATATTTATGGTAAACTGGAGGAACTGCTACATAGCTGCAATATTGTCTGGTAACAGGATATTCTAACTAGTTATACTGACTGCTGCTGAATATGACTGGTTGCAGAGTCTGAATGTATTTATTTTGATGACTTATAATAGGCTATGTTCACTTGCTCTGCTTTCTGTACAATATTTATGATGGTTGTGCTTATTTTGATGTCCTTATTTTATTGCTTTTAGTCTTACATTCTTTCCTTTTCTCTTCTTTGCAACTTTTAGAGCCACTGAGAACCTGATTGCTTTGCCCCCCCCCCACTTGTGTGAGCAAGGAATCCTCTCACTCCAGCTAAAAGCAAAGAAAACTCTAACCAGCAATCATTGAAAAATAGACTGCAGCTCCTGGTTTAACTCCAGGAACCTTTTTGTTGCTGCTTGTGTAGTGTAGGTGCCAGCTTTTGTAACTACTGTTATGCCTTGTTAAAATCTGTTACAGTCAGCTAGAGTGCATACCCCAGGGGCAACAGCTGCAAATCTTCTCCCTCTTATCGCACCCCCACCCCTTTCATTCATTTCTCTGTTGATAATTTGTTGCATGTTAAGATATTTAGCCACTCTCAATAGTCATAGCCTTTAGTCCCTCCTCCTCAATACTTGTTCTTCACTAAACACCAAACAGAGGTTCAAAGTCTCCAGCTGCTTTTATCTTTAGCTACATTGTGTGCAGCAAACAATGAGCAAAGGGGAATTCAAATATAAAAGAGAATAAAATCTGACATTGCAGACTAGTAAGCATCATACAACTTCCACCTGTGGTGTATTCCTATACATAGTTTTTCTTGGAGAAACCTTCCAGTCCTCAAACAGGATGCCTGTATGTTTACCTTATTTCCTAGGCTGTCCTTGATAATTAGCTAGGTTTAGCAGAGTCCCTTGGAGTCTCCCCTGCTACTTTAAACTCCAATTGAAGGTTTCCCTCCCTTCCCCCACCCCCCTAGCAATTGCTCAGGTACAACACACGAAAGGTTCTAAAAACCCTTGATGCCATATTTGCTCTAATTGCAGCTGAAAGCCCTCCAGGTGTAGCATCTCTAGTAAGTGTCCCTGGACTAGCTGATAGTCTTTTTAGCTAAGATCTCTCTCTGGAAGGTGTAGCCCTGCTCCATTCACTCAATTCACTTCGCTCACCTCCCACACCTATTCCCATCCACCCCCCATATCATTACCTTTATACCTATCCATACAACCACACCCCCTCACTTCCTCCTAAATCCCCCACCCCTCTACTTCATGTTCTCATACTACCTCCCTTCCTTGCTCCTCCCCACACTTACCTACTATCCACTATCAAAGACTACTATACCTTACTCCCACCCCTTCCTCTCATCATCTGTTCTACAGCCCATAAAGTGACATGTCTCTTACAACTCAAACTATACTCTTACCTTCCCTACTCCTTATACTCTATCACCTCACCTCCTATCACTCACAGTTACCTACTCCCTATTTCCATCCCTCAAACACCACTCTTAACTGAAGTACTACACCACAACCCTATCTACTAATTTGTTCCTCCATCCTTCCCCCCACCACTCCCATTCCTAAAATAAAAATATCTCCCCCCTCCCCTTTAAAACAAAAAAACTAAGTCTACTTACTCAAATTAAAACCCCATTACAAACCTCTACTTCTATCTGGTGGCATTCATCCTAACCCAAGCCCTACAGACACTACCCTGAACAATAACCCCCTGTATCTAAACCTGCCAACCCCTCCAACCCACAAAAACAAGTACAATTCTGCTCTATCAATGTCAGGAGCCTTGTAAATAAAGTTCAAGAACTCCGTGCTTGGATAGTTAACTATACTCCTGACATAGTTACCCTGACTGAAACATGGTTAAAACCACACCATCTGGACAGTGAAATCATCCCTCCTGGCTATAATATCCTTAGATTAGATTGAACTAAAAGAAAAGGAGGAGGAGTCTCCATAATCTACTCCAATTGTCCCTCCAATATCAGTGCCACACTAGACATACCCTCCTTCTCACCAGCTGAACTCCTACTGACCAACTTCAAACTTAACAGTTTCAACACCATAACTGTCACAGCAATCTATATTCCCCCTGGTGATAATATTAACATACTAGAGAACATCCTATCTCACCTCTCACATACCATCCACAATGAAATAATTATACTGGGAGATGTAAATATTGATTGGCTTACAATACAAACTCCCAACACTAATTCCTGTATAAACCTACATGGGTTTGAGCAGTAAATCACAACCCCAACCTGCATTAATAAATCTCACCTACCTAGCTCTCTTCTTGACTGGCTAATGGTCTCCCACCGTCAAAACTATAATAACTCCTAAACCCTTCCAAATGCCCTCAGCGACCACTGCCCTATAACAGTTACCAGACATACTCCCCACCTTGCCAAACCTAACAAATTTATTACCACCCACTCACTTTCTCATTTCTTTCTTAACTCCTTTATTCACCAACTCTCCAAAATGAACTGGTCTTACCTCACCACTCTTCCTTTAGATGAAGCTATCCAGTCCTTCAACACTACATTCCTAAATATTCTTAACTCCCTTGCTCCTCTTCGCACAATTAGAATCAAATCTAAAACTGCTCCCTGGCTCACTAAATCTACCAGAACCCTCATGAAAGACTGGGATAGGATTTGGAAAATGTGGACTAAAACTAGGACCCCTTCTCTTCTTCAGAAATATAAAGAACTCAGAAATAAAATAACAAAAAATCATACATTATGACAAAATAAACTTCTATGCCAATCCTTCCTCTAATCTTAAATCAGACCCAAAGAAATTCTGGAGCTCTATTAAACAGACTCTTCATCTAGGAAACCCTTCCTCTCCTAACGCATGTCCCAATGCAACACCTGAAGACATAGCCAACAAATTTAACAATAATTTTATAAACTCAATAACCTCCATAATAAATTCCCCCCCCAGAAACAACACTAGCACCCCCACAAACTCTACACCTCTTCCAAACCATCATAACTCCTTCTCTCTAAAAGCAGTATCAACTTACTATGTAAAGTCATCGCTCTCTAAACTTAAACCTTGTTCCCCATCTGTTGACAAGCTACCTTCTTACTTCCTGCAGATTGCCTCTGAACCTCTTGCCTATCCTGTAGCCATCTTAATCAACCGATCCATTTCTGAATCCTATGTCCCCACTGTATGGAAGAATTTCTTTACTCTACCCATTCACAAAGGGGGCAACTCCTCAGACATATCCAACTTTAGACCCATTTCCGTACTCTCTCCACTCTCAAAAATCATTGAGAAATGCATTCACAAGCAGGTGATGCATTACCTTCACCAGGTAAACCTTCTCACACCCACACAGCATGGCTTCTGTCCCAAGCATAGTACAACTACTGCACTCATGTCATTCATCAACATTATTTGCATTGGACAACCTCCAGTTCATCATTTTTACCCATTTTCTTCCTAATGTCTCACATCTAACAATGTCCATATCTAACTGTGGATGGTGCTCAATAAGAGCTAGTGTTGCACTGTGGACGTCTACTACCATGATGCATTATTGAACACATAAAAACACTGACATGTGTGACATCTCCATGCTGTGTCAGTAATCAAGGAGCCTGAATCTTCACCACTAACACTGGAGAGGGACATGCACTTGGAATACAAATGGATACACTCAGTATTTCCAGATGCAGACCTCTCTGCATCAAACACAATTTCTCTTTAGAGCACACAGGGAACACACTCAGTCCAGGGTCTGGATCTCTCTATCTGTCACCCTCCAGGTCCCCAATATGAATCCCTACTTTTACAACTGTAGGGTTAGGTCCTCAGCCTAGTGTCCAAGCCAAGACCTCCAGGACCCTCTCTGTAAGCACAGAGCTTGGTGTCCCTGTTCCAAGTAGCTCACACACACACACACACACACACACACACACACACACACACACACACACACACACACACACACACACACACACAGGAAAGGTTGTCACAGATTTACCTGCTGTGTCACCTTCTGCCCAGAGTATAAGGCAGTTATCACTGCCACCAGACACTCCATAATCAGCTGCTCTAAGACCCCTAACAAAGGGAGTCCAATACTACTGTGTAATACTAATACAAATGGTAGTAGCTGACCAAGAAAACTAGGCCTTCTGAAGTAGTCCACACAGTGTCACCAAATAAATATAAGCACTCTCAAAGGTTAAATACTTTCTACTATGACCATATTTTTTCTTTCTTTCATAATTTACCTTACATATGTAAGGTGCAGGGTTTGATTTTCTCCTTTGAGGGAAAATTGCTAGTCTTAAAATGGCCCACAAGAGCATCTTGCATAATACTTACCTATGAGCCAATGAACCTATAAAATTCAGTCCCATGCCCTTAACTCTAAAGCAACGTATTGATGCAGAAGAGAGCAATTGGTATGGTGATTGTGCTACTAGCAATCTATATATGAAGAATTCACAACTGCATTATTGCAGGCACAATGTACAGTTACTTGTCATGCATTAAAGTCTAGCACTGTCTTAATGCAAACAGTCATTACGCAATCAGTGACTGAACTAATGTAGAACAGAATTCTGTAGCTGACACACCCAGAGAATACACAACAGAGATTCTCATATTCTCAATTAATATGACTGACATAAAGCAGCATAGAAATAGATGTAGCAGAGGAGGATGTGAGGAAGAATTTGGGGAAAAAATTGGAAGACAGTGAACGGAAAGGTGGTAACTCAGGTTCAGTGCAAATAAATGCAATGTACTGCTTTTAGGCAGCTGTAATCCAAGTCTGAGGTATTAAGTGCCACTTGGTGGAGTGGAAGTGATTATAGTAGAACACAAAAAAAGACTTGAGGGTGTTGATCACATATGCAATAGAGCCATGGAACAAAATAAAGGGATTGTGGCAGAAAACTGAATGCTTTGGTGCATTCTCAGAAGTATAGACTCCAGAAGCAAAGAGGCTGTGTTTCTACTCTACAGAGGAATAAGCAGACCACATCTTCAGTGTACTATGCAGTTCTGGAGAACATGCAAAGAAATAGAAATCAGGTTTCTGGGCAAATTAAAAAAAATATATATATATAAAAGGTCTGTAGGATGGTGGGAAGGGATATGACTTGTAGCACTGAGGACACTATCAACCTTTATACTTGCCTGGATGAGTGACCCCCACACCCTAACCAGCTCCTGACCTTGCACTGGGGACTCCCAAAACCATGTCAGTAAGAAGTGAAGGGGTCATCCTCAACAGGGAGGGCAGAAGGGGGAAGAAGAGAGCACAGGCAGCATATTGAAGAGGCCAGTGGTTCACTCTTATCACTGAAAGTACTCTACTGCTCATGTAATCTCTGAAAATGAATGGAAGACTAGCTATTGCATCACTTCCTGCTGTGAAGCAAATTTAGTATAATATAACTCAGATTCATGAGAAATTAAGATGAATCATTGGCCAAGTTACCACTTATATGATCCATTGATGGTGCTGCAGGGAGAGAGAGAACTAGTTTTCAGACCTGATAGAATTGCTACACTTGTCTGTCTCTATGTGTATGAGGTCTACAAGTAGAAAGCAACAACAGGATGCATCAAAGACATTTCCAGATAAAAGTAGAGATGCTTGCGCAGGGCCTTTTTTTAGATGTTGTTATTACTTTAGATTATGTACTGACACTAATATTCAGTTTGTTTCAACAGTGGCACTGTGCTGGTAATGTGTGATTCTATGTGGATAGTGCATTCTTTTGGCTTTTCCTGGTTAGGGGTCGCCACAGTGAAACTCTGGTCCGCTATTGATTAGCAGTTGATTTTTATGGTGCCGAGGTGCCAGCCTGACACCCTACCTTCAACGAAGGCACGCCCATTCACACATGTGTTTTGAATGGCACTCGACCGCAGGGAGGACATGCAGACTCCACACAGAAGGTGCTCCAGCTGAGAATTGAATGGGAGAACCTCTTGCTGTGAGGGGACAATGCTACCGCTGCACCACCATGGCTTATCACATGACAAACCTGAATGTAAGTATCTAAAAATGATATTTAATGACTACAACTTTATTGTTTGATACATTTAGTGGACTATTAAGCATTCATTTCAGACAGTGTCAGAGTGTGTGTGTGTTCTTTCACATTTTTAAAGTGTGATGAGCCATTATACACATTATCGTATTCCTATCACAGTTACACTGCAGAAAAATAATATAGTTATCTAAAGAGTGTGTTACACTCAAGAGAAATCAGTGCAAAATGTACTGTTGCCTTACACTGTCATGCTTGTTTTGTGATGGGGGATATATATATACAGCAGACCTTGGCTAAGCAGTCTGCAGTTAGCAGCATTCTTTGTTCCAGTGAAGCTTGCAGATTGACTGATATCAATGTGTACTACCAGCATTATTAGGGGACTGGCACATCTAGGCAGAAGATATACACATGGGGAGCACATTGGCTCAGTTGTAATATCTCTGTCTCATTGCTCAGGAATCTGTGATTCATGCCTTAATTCCTGAAACTCTGTCTGGAGTTTTTGAGTTTGTGTATGTGTGGGTTTTCTTAAGGTACTCTGGTTTCTTTCCTAATTGCAAAACATACTGACTGGTTACGCTAAATCGTTAGTATGTATATTGTACTAACCTTTCCCTGTGATCAAAGTCATGGCTGTAAAAGGTCTAAGTAGGATCTGTTTAACAAATGAATAAATAGAACATGGGTATGCCATACTACTGGAGTGAAGCTGCACCAATATTCATCAACATTAGCTACATACTTGCTTTTGTGATGTAGTATGGCTCAATTCTTTTATTTGTTTTTTGAGGAATGGGATGCTTATGAAGTGGCTTATGGTTACTGTGAGAGGCAGCCCAATAAACTGTACAACTTCCACAATTAAAGTGTTAGGGACAATAAATTTAATTTTTCAATCTACTCCACTGTCTCAAAAAAATAATGATAATATGCAGAAGGTAATTGGCTTAAAAGTGTTGTATAAGCAAGCATTGCTGTCTTGAGTTATTACAAACAAGGAAGAAAAGCCACGGCAACCATCCTTTAAAGCCAACTCCTAAACTGTACTTCAACCGTATTCATCAACCTTCAGCAATCACAGCTTGTCACACTGCAATGATCATAAAACACAATAGCTAAAAATATGCCATTGATCTGCCCTTCAGAACTCATAAATGTGTATGCAACAAAAAGCTGCTATAGCTTAAATTTCCTCTGCTACTTGCCTTATCCCAGTTAAAATTGGCATTCAAACATTCTACTGTGTTACAATAGTGCCATCTATATCCCTCATGCTAACCTGATATATACCACCCAGAAATTTCTGATCAAAAGACCAGAGCCTAACAGAACCACAAAACTCAAATTCTATTCATGGGAATGTCTTACCTCTTCAGAACCTCTTGAGGTTTTAAATCTAAGCTTGAAAATCATCTCCAGTAAAAAAAAAAAAACATATCCAGTCTACAGTACATTGCAAATGTACTCTTTCACAAAGATGATAATCATAAAATACATATTTGGATAATATGCATGCTCAACCATCAAATAAAATGGAGTAACCATTCTGTGTAAAGAAAAGCTCTCTTTCTCACTGTGTGTGTATGTGTATGTGTGCGTGCATGCGTGTGTGTGTGTGTGTGTAGGGCTCCCCTGTGTTTTGTCAAATGCTGTTTCTTTTCCAAGGCAGGGGGTGTTGTTTAATGTCAATGGGATGGATAGCTGAGTGGGAGACATTTGTAATGTCAAGACAGGTAAGTGGGGTTAAAGAAGTGAGAGGGTTTGTGCATGTGTATGTGAGTTAGAGTTAGGATTGGGGATGAGTGAAGGATATGTGTTGTATGTTTGAGTGTGAGTTTGTGTATTTTAAGGATAGGGCCAAGATTAGGTTAGGGTATGGATATAGTGCTGTTTGTGTGCTTGTGAATGTTTCTGTATCTGAGTGTGTTTTGTGTAGTGTCAGTGTTATGGGAAGGTTTCTATGAAGGTAAGGCATAGGGTTAGGGTTGAAGGAGGGGCCATCATTAGAGTTAGGGTTAACACCCATTACTAAAGTGGTACAGTGTGTGTGTGTGTGTGTGTGTGTGTGTGTGTGTGTGTGTGTGTGTGTGTGTGTGTGTGTGTGAGTTTGGGGGGGGGTACGTGTCTCTCTCTGTATGAGTGTGAGTGTATGCAAGCAAATGTGTATATTATAAAATAGTTTTATTTTTATTGCTTTGCAGTCTTTTCTTAGGGAAAACAATTATGAGTTATGAACAGGTTTTATACATTATATCTGCGATACATTTTTACCTTAAGGCAGTTACATTTGTATATTTTATATTACACCTGTGCTAGATCTTTACTGAAAAAAAGTCGTTTGCACTTGCACATAAATAAGGTAAACATCATACAGCACAATTAGCATCACTGCCTATTAAATGCCTTTTAAGATATCAGACATTAATACCTGCATATTCTTCTAGCCCTCTCCCCCAGTCCAAGTAAACTTTAGGTAGCGGTACCTGAAATTTACTATAACTGAAATGGACTATGCAGATAAGTATTGTTCTAGTAAGCAACTGCAGGCTTAGTAATAATTATGTCTGAATCAGTATCCCTCATAGCAATGGTTTATTTTCCCTCTACCAGAAAAGGATAGTGGCCATAGTGATACTTTAGAATACGTATTGTCTCAAGAATGTTCAGAATGACAATAGTGCTACCTCTTACTAGCTGTCTTGTGTGTTTTTTATTCACCATCATGTTCCTGTGGAGATTTTGGCCATATATATCCCCATTTGCTACAGTGAACATTTAATATCAAGACCTTAGAATTTACTGTATGCAGTGTCTCCCTGTATGCCAATGCAACATGCCATAGTGGTTTAGAATGTCCTATGTCTGCTGTTATACAGAAGCATAGTGTTAGGTAAATCCTCATTAAATTTTTTTCCCTTTCTACCCTTTTCTTCTATCATTCTTCATTCCTTGTCAATTAACCATATTCTGACATTATCAGGCAAAACACTGAGGATTCATTCCATTATTAAAAGGTCTCCTACCATTTCTAAAGCTGCAATTTGACATCTGCTCACCCACCTATTAAAATAAGTACTCAGTTTTGCAATTAAATAACAGATACTTGTTTCTAATTTGCTTTTCTATTCCGTAAACATTTTCCTGTATGCATCAGGATTTAGCGTCAGACATTCAACCCATTCTTTACTTTTAAAAAGTCATGACAACTAGTGTCACTCACCTTACTAACTGTATGAGTTGTCCTACTTATGAGTTAACAAATGTAAAATAAAATAAATAAAAATAAAACATTGCTTAGCTTTTACAGCATGTTAAGTTCTGCCTATGAGTACAGAAGTTAAAAGCTCATACATTACCCTTAACTATTTGGTGCTGATTGAACACAAGTTCAAATGCATGAATAAAAATGCCAAAACCATTATCCATTTTAAACCGAGGAAACAATTCTGTACTGAACTTAATATTCAGGGCTGTGTTTTTACCCCTTACTATCACAGGCATTTGATGAAGATTAATCTTTTTCTTGTGCTGAAATTAATGCTATCCTAATGCAAATTTAACCCGTCAATGTTTGTGTTTTCATATGTATTTTAATCTCTTTCATTCTGTCAGCTGCTTCAAGGTGCTAGCTTTACTCCCCACAGATCAATCTGCATTTTTCTGCATTTTGTAGTCATCTGGGGATGTACTGTATTGCTTTTTTGCATGGTGGACACTTACTGGTTCAGAAGATTGAACTTTGCTTGAACACAGCATAGCTATTGGGTTCATAGGTACCTACTAAGATATTGATCTGTGTGGATCTTATTTACATGGTAGTTTTTAACCCTTATATTTTGAATATGAATAACCCAGATACAGGCTGAACAAGTATGTTTTGGGGGGTTTATGATCCTCCTATCCATGAGAAACAGGAGCACAGAAGTGGGAGCGAATTTGTGGCTACCTATCCAATCATCCAAATTATGTTTGAATAGAGTAAGGAAATAATTTTATTTTATGTGGAGAGGAAGATAGCCCCACAGAAGTGACATTCCCTGTGATGCATAACTATTCATCCAACTGTTATTTTGAAAAAGAACTTTAGATCCCTTGACGAAGTATTTATTGTAGCATTGGACCTGCAAATGTGTAATAGGTCAGAATGAATAGAGTCTGTTGAAGCTCAATATGCCATTAACTCATGCTTTTTCAGAACAGCATGAGGGAATCCCTTTGGTTTGCATTCTTTAGTCAGCTGTACAGCAGCTCATTTTTTCACCAGTTCAAATCTCTAGCTAGGGAATTTCAAGCCTTGAGCAGTGAATGCATTTGGGATGTCACCTTCTGCTTATAAGCAATCCCAGTGGCAAAAGCTTCAAGGGCGTCTGCATATCATAAAACTTCTTAAAGAATATTTTGACAGTTTGCACACTTTCATTAAGTGATTGCTGCTGTCTGTTAGCAATGAAGATTTTAGTCACTTAGCTTGTAAGCAGTCTGTCAGACATTTTTTTTAAATGTTCAAATCATCATAAAAGTTTGCACCTGACACAGGTGTTTTATTCTCCCACCATTGTTGCGATACTTCTGTTTCCTAACAGTTTTTCTACCAGTAGAAATATCTATCTTTCTACAAAGTTCCATTTGCATGAGGCAATACATTAATTGGAAGGAAATTACTGATATAGCCCTACTTACATGTGTGCATGTGTATGTGTGTATTTCTGTCTGTCTGTCTGTCGGTTATGTAACAGCTTCCTTTTTAGAACATAAATGCCTTTTACATAAAAAACTTCAACATCTCTTTACATTTTTTGTTTTACATTTTAACTTAATCTTTCAGTGAATACAGTTTCTTTACAGCTGCCCTAATTTCACATCTTTGTTCCATCTTTACTGAAAGAAGAGAAAAAACAGTTAGGGCCGAATTTACGAAGACTTGCACAGAGTCTAAGATTAGTGTAAGACGGCAGACAGCCAATATGTCTGCCGAGCGATCCGGCAACAGCCGGCAGGGGCGTGCATGAGAGCTTCTAAGCTACTCTTGCACGGACAGTGTTATGGCATGCAACTTACCTCATTTGCTGCTGAAAGCTATGCAAATGAGGTAAATTTATGATCCAGGAAACACTAACCTGTCCGTGTAAGAGTAGTGTTATTTGCAGAAATGTACTTCATTGGTAACAGAGTACCGTTCTGCAAATAGCTAAACGGAGCTATGACAGCTCCAAATAAAGGATGCATCTAGTTGAGGAAGCATGCCAATGGCCAAATATAAGGCCATTGGCATTTGCAAATGTTGTTGTTGTGTCTTTTGGCTTTTCCCGGTTAGGAGTCACCACAGTGGAACTCTGGTCCGCTAATGATTGGCAGTAGATTTTTACGTGCTGGCTTGCCGGGCCTAACGCACAACCTTCAACAAATGAACACCCATTCACGCATGTCGCCACACAGAAGACACTCTAACTGAGAATTAAACGGGCAACGTCTAACTGTGAGGTGACAAAGCTACCACAGCACCACCACCACAGTCATTGCATTTGCAAATGTTGTAAATCCTTAAAATCCATTTTTCCCCCGATCTCCGATGTTTAAGCGGCGCTTTAAATAAAATGAAAAAAATTGAAAAATAGCCAAAACTGGGCATTTTCACTAAAAAGCTTGTTCTGCCATGCAGGTGAATGGCAGGCTGAAAACAACATGGCCACTGAGTAGTGGTTGCTAAGGGGGGGAAGCTCAGTGTGTGAGATGTAACCAAGCATTAGCAGGCAATCCTATGCAAATGAGGATAAGGATAGTGAATCACAGTTTTCCCCAGCATGTGAGCCATGTCCGTAGTGTGTAAGTGTAGGAGTAGGGGAGTAGTAGAGCAGAAGATAGGTGACATCATGAGGGGGTATGTCTGAAAGACTGTAAGCTTATTGGAGCACAGTGGCTTGTGTTTGCCCTGAGTTGCTCAGGATTGCAAGAGGCGTGTCTACAGTTGTCCTAGCTGAAAACCAGAAACCAAAGGTGTACGCCATGGATATATCTAAAATTTCTTGCAAACGTGCTTACACCATGTGCGTGCGTGTGCACGCATGTGCTCTTGTTTGCGTGGCACTGCCCCTTGTGGAAACAGAAAGGGAAAAGGAAGGAAAAGAAGTAGTAGGAAGTTAACCAAGGAGAACTAGCAGAGTTTCCAGGTGAAATATATCAGAATCAGCCAATTACACAGGCAGTAGACTAGCCCAGCCCAGCACTTTAAACTCTGCAAACAGCAGTCTACCCTGTTTTTTCCCCAAGAACTCTGCAACACTGCAGTATACAAAGAGTTGTTGTGTCTTTCGGCTTTTCCCTGTTAGGGGTCGCCACAGCGGAACTCCGGTCTGCTAATGATTGGCAGTAGATTTTTATGTGCTGGCTTGCCGGGCCTAATGCACAACCTTCAACAAAGGAATGCCCATTCATGCATGTCGTCACACAGAAGACGCTCTAACTAAGAATCGAACGGGCAACGTTTAACTGTGAGGAGTGAAAACTTAAAAAGCTTAAGTCAGACAAAATGTTAGGGGCTGCTATTGCTGTCATAAACCAACATCTGCAAGATGCTGAGGGTGGTGATGTTGTGAATGCTGCTGAGCAACCCACAGTTAGGAGACGGAGAAGAGTGTACAGACCCAGGGTAACTTACTAGGGGCTACATGAGCTGGAGATAGTGGAGCGCTATAGAGTGGACAGAGACCTCCTGCAGCAAATTGTTGAGCTGTGCCGGCCACACCTCACACACAGAACCAATAGAGGGGGAACCCATCCAGTGGATACCAAGGTATGTGTTGGCCTATGAATACTAGCTACAGGTACCTTCCAGAGACCAACTGGTGATATGACGAGGGTTTCACAGGCATCAGCATCCAGGGTACTGCACCAGTTCCTGGATGCCATGTCAGCACATGTCGGTGACCACGTATATTTCCCCAATTCCCATAAGGCATTGGCCAGCAATATGCGTCTTTTCCACCAAATAGCAGAATACCCTGAGGTAGTGGGTGCAATAGACTGCACACACATACACATCAAAGCACCACCCGGTGAGTGGGGTAGGGTCTACATCAACCACAAGGGCTTCCCCTCCATCAACTGCCAGGTCGTGTGCGATGCCCAGGGCATAATAATGAATGTGTGTGCTGGCTGCCCTGGAAGCTATCACGATTCCCACATCTAGCAACTGACGCAGCTGTACCAGAGATTTGCCAATGGAGACATCCCTGATGGTCACCTAGTGGGGGATGCTGGATACGCACTGGAGCCATGGCTGATGACACCCATCAGAAATGCACACACGCCTGAACAAGAACTCCGTAATGAGACACATGCCCAAACATGAAACATTATTGAGTATGTGTTTGGGATGCTCAAGTCATGGTTCCGGTGCCTGGACACATCTGGTGAAGGCTTGCAGTACTTACCAACTACATGTACCCAACTTGTCATGGTATGTGCCATGCTACACAATATGATCCTGTGAAAACAACTGCAGCAGGAACAGCATGGGACAGGGCCAAATAGCCTCCCACCATTGCCAAGGCCTGCACTGGCACAGTGTGACTCGGAGGAGGAATAACCTGAGCCTGCCCCAGTAGGCAGAAGGAGGCATGCCCAGTATGCCTTGGCCTCGGCAAAGAGGCAACATATAGCACATACAATGACTCAGTAGGAACCCTGGAAATGACACCTCTCTCTGACTTGCACATACAATAAAAGGGATGCCTAACTTGACACTACCTGTTTTCAAACATGTATAGGGAGTGTACTATGTGCATCCGACATAGGCAACCCTGCAGCACCACCTGAGGCATGATTGCCCTATTTTAAGCAATATAAAGCAGTGCTAAGCACATTTTATCACTATTTAGCATATTTAAACACAAATGCATGGAGCTGTGCACTGCGCTAACTAGCACAATGTCGGGCAACTTTGAGCAATGTTGGGCAATGTTGGGCAAAGTCAGGCAAAGTCAGGCAAGGTCGGGTAAAGTTGAGCAAATTCAGGTAAACATGCTTACATGTGCTTTACTGTTCCTTAAGCAGTCTGGTCTGGCCAGCAGGAAAATAAAAAGCAGAGACAGGGCTCAAACTCAGGATACTGTGCATTATAGTGACAGTACAGAACCACTAAGCCATGACAGCATTTCACTGGCACAGACACAGCCGAACAATTGTAGACTAACGCAAACACAAACAAATGCTGTATCATGGCCACTGAAGAGGCATATGAGTAACTTCCCCCCAGGCCTATGCAGACAGATAACAGCAGGCCAGGCAGTGTGATGTGGGTTGGGTAGGCTATGAAGTCACAAACTAATATCCATGAAATTAGAAGCTAAGATCTGTAGTACAGTAGTATGCCTAAAGCCAGTACGATAGGCAACCGTGTAGACTGAAATGGAGTACCTGACATAGCAGTGCAGACCTAGCAAATGTGTATAAGTGTCAGGTGAACCCCTCATCCTATGTACACCCATAGTAACAATCAGGTGTGCCCCCCGGGTAGAAATGTACAAATAATAGCTGTCCCCCTGTATGTAGAAATGTTGATAAGTCTATGTAAAGTGACTCATGGAAGCCCAGCAGGCACAGCATGCTTCCTGTCGATGTACAACACAAAGGTGAGCCCTGAAGTAAAAACCAACTTGATTTTTCACACACATATAGTATATATGTCCATACTGGGCATGCTCAAACACTTAAATAAATGAAGCAAATGTCAGTCAACAACATACTGAAAGGTCATACTGGGCATGCTCACACACTTAGGCCATGTCTGAGTACAGCAGTGGGCCACACATATCTGGCAGTTGCAGTTCTTACCCCAGAAACTTGTCACTATTCACCAATCCTGCCTTGCACACACAGTTATATGAGAACAGACCCATATAATATACTGGACTCCTGTCATAATCAAACTATGTACTACAAGTACTTAAGTTGTTTAAAGAAAGTAAAACTTCAAAGAAGATCAATAAATCTCTGATCAGTATCATCAATAAACAATGAGCATTCCTAACATTATCCAATCCATGTTCTGGCAAAAATATTGTCAAAGAGTCCATAGAGAACCATGAAGCTTTCTTTCCCTATGTCATAAATATTAATGTAAACTCAATTATGTTCTGAGTCAGTGCAAACTGTAAATGAATACATGTACATGACTGACATTGCCAGCATCTTGTCAGACAGGTTCATACATATTTACCCCCTTCTCACTGACAAAAGGGCCAATTATCATACCTGGAGATTGTGAAAACCCAGAAATCACATATACAATGGTTAAACAGCTCTTTCCAAACCTAAACACACGGTGTCTATGGGATGACATGGTTTCCCTAGCTGTGTCATATGTGAACTCCAAAACAAACAGACCCTGCACCTGAACAGTCCGTTGAGACTCACGCTCTGTACAGGATATGAAACTGTTGAATGGGTTACAGCAACATTTGGCACACTCCACAAGTGTTGGTGCACAACAGACCATGGGAACTATTGTCTAAGCCTATTAAGCCTGATCTGCAAGGCTGTGAAGTCCATCATGATGGAACTCATAAACAGAGCTATTGGGAGCCTACAAACCCCAACCCTACCAATTTTGGTTTGGTCAGGGGCAGATCATGGTTCCCAAACCTGCTAGACTTTTTTCAAGGCAGTCACCCAGGACATACATCAATGAAATGAGCTACACACGTCCCACATAGACCTTGAAAAGCCCTTTTCCAACATCCCAGACACATGTCGTATCCACAAAATCAACAACCTGTGCATAAATATGTATGTCATCTGATGGATTACCAACTGGGGCACAGATAGATCCCACAAGGTAAGAATTGTGGTCTCCTGTTCAAGCTGGTAACAACTGCTGTCCCCCATGGCTCAGTCCTGGGACCCCTCCTGTCTGGTGTATACTTTTCAGAAATACAGTCAAACACACAAGGGCTATGTTTAGCAAAGTTTGTGGATGACTGCAAATAAGTTGTCATAATCAATGTTTGGGACAACAGAGACATCCTTAAAAAGGGTCTCAGTCAGACAGATGTGGTGTCAAAATTATGGCCTCGAGCTACAGTCGTAGAAATACCACATAGGTGCTAACACCCTAAATATGGAAGTGACAATAAGGGATCTATGGACACATGTGGATAGTCATCTCTACTTCCAGAAACACATTCACAAAGTGGTTAGAAAATCATGCTATTTGTTCCCACAAACTGCCAAGGTCTTTGCCTGTAGTTCAAAGGAGGTTCCCTCTACTCATCAGTCATCAGACCCATCAGAGTGTACCACAACACACTTGCGATGAATCTGACTAGGCACCTTCAGCAGCTGGAAAGACCACTGAAGTACCTCAACAAGAGGATTACTGGCCTCAAACAGTTGCCCCATGCAACAAGACTGAATTTAACTCAATCTGTACTCTATTGCATACTATCTACTCAGGAGATCTCTGCCCAACAGACAGGTCCATGTCCAATGCAGAGCTGATGTACATGCGCTATCTGAAGTAAACCCAAGTTCACTGTACCACATGCTCTAGGGATATCATCATCACAACATTAAATAGAACATGTTGGAGGGATGCATTACTAACTCAAAGACTTCCCTTGCTTTGGAACAGGCTCCCAACTGACATTAAGCCGAGTCCCTCACTGATACTCTTAAAGAATAGCCTTGATGAGTGTATGTGAAACTGAACTGTCACACCATGGATCACTTCATCAGCTCTACTACACAGAGGCCTAAGGAACTAACTCCATGGGTGGTGATAGCTGCACACTCTGGCCATTCTAATATATGTCTTCAGGAAGATAGCCTATTACCTACCGATATATATATATATATATATATATATATATATATATATATATATATATATATATATATATATATTTATATATAGGGGGAACACAGTATAATAAGCCAAAGATGGATGGGCAGAGATGTGTGTAAGAGGGTGACCATGACAGGGAGCCATCCAGGACTGTCCCATCCAGCACACATCCCAATGGCACAAAAGACATGAGGTGCACATCTCTCCCACTGTACATAACAGCCACCAGTATCTGTAAGCATTACAGTGTATGTGGACCATGTGCCTGCTGTACAACATGACTGTACAATGAAGTACACATCTAGTATCTGTAGACATGTACCTGTCAGATAGGTTCATAGGTATGGAGTAGACTATCTCCACAAAGGCATATGTCAGCCTACGCAAGTTGTGCAGCTTTCACCACACCATTGGGTAGTCTCCCAAAGCCTAGTTCTAATAGTTAGTACCCTAAGCCCCTTTCTAGTGGGGCTGCTGATGTGATGCCTGGCATGAATTGTCTGTTTCCCATCCACTCATGAAGGTTCCAATTGAAGAGTGTCAGCGAGGGGTTCTGTCTGATGTATGAAGAACAGATTTAGTTTTACCAGTTGTGTTGCATAACACAACTGTTTGAGGCCAGTAATACGCTTGGTGAGGTACCTATGTGGTCTGCTGGATATGCTAAGTCGAGTACATCCAAAGTGGTGCACTGTACTCAATGATGGGTCTGATGACATAAGAGTAGAGTGCCAACACTACCTCTTTGGATCCTGATGCAAACCCTTTGTTGATTAGGTGGGCCACATAGGATCTCCCAATCAGTTTGGCAACATGATTGTCAAAGGAAAGATGACTGTCTACTTGTGTCCCCAGATCCCTTATCACCTTGTCATTTTTAAGGGGGTAACACCTATGTGGTAGTTTGTGGGTATTTTGTTTTCAGCAAAGAGGATCACTATGCATTCCTCCACAGTGAGCTTGAGGCCATGATTCTGACACCACACATCTGTCTCATAGAGTACCTTCTGGAGAATATGTCTGTCTTCCGAGGAATCTATTATGGCAAACACTTTACAGTTCCCAGCAAACTTAGTCAACCACAACCCTCCTGTGTCGGCATGTACATTTGAGAAGCCTATACCAAACAGGAGGGACCCCAGGACTGAACCAGTAGTTACCGGTGTATAGTCTGACATGTAGCCAGCAACTCTTAATGTGTGGGATCTATCCGTGAGCCAGTTTTAAATCCATCTTGTGATGTATGGATTCATGGCCAGGTTGGTGAGTTCATCTATGATACCTGACTGGGGAATGGTTTCAAAGGCCTTAGTTAGGTATAGGTAGGCTGTGTTGAGCTCATTTCAATCATCTGTAGCCTGGGTGGTCTGCATTTGATGAAGCCAAACTGGGTGTGCTCAACTGTGTGAAGGTTCCCAATCTCTGTATTGTTGACTTCCTTTATGATTGGCTCCATTTCCTTGCAGAACACACTCGTCAGGCTCATAGAGCATGAATGCCAAGGGTTTTTTGTGGCCCCACCCCTGTGGAGTGTGAAGAACATTGCTGTGCAACATTCTATGGGTACATATCCTGTAGAGAGCATGTAGAGAGAGGTGTAGGTATCCTTGATGAAAATGGATACATCCTCACCCTATGTGCTATGATTCAGGTTCTGATGCAGGAACGTATGGAATGAGTAGTATCCTGGTAGTGCTGGTGTGCTGTCTGTAGCCTAGAACTAGGTTTCTGTTACTGCACAGATATCAATATTCTCCATAATGAGAAGTGCCTCGAGTGTGTGCTTCTGGATGCTGAGACTTCTGGCAATGAGTAGCATTTAGCTCACTTTGTGGTTATTTGTGTTGGTTACGGGGTTTGGTTTGTCCTGCGTGACCCGTGTTCCACACCTGAAGTCAGCGCCTCATTGGTCCCATCTGACCATAAGCTAATTACCCTACATATCCACATTGTGGACCCACACCCCCATTAAGGAAACCATGTTAAAAAATGTAAACAAATGTCTCCAAAGCCAACTTCATGCTTGTTAAGACAGAAGTGCTGAACTGCAGGACACCCATGCAGATGGACAATACAGTTACGACTACTGAATCCTTCACAATTGTACTTTATAAGCACTTACATGGCTGCATGCATTGTGCTATCCCAAACAGAACCAAGACGCTATCCTCCAAGAAAAGGAAGCCGATCTGGTGTTCCCCTGCCATAGACAAACTGCACAACAGAAGGAAGAAACTGTTGCAAAAGAGGGTAAAATCCCATGAGTGGAGGAGCTCCATGGTCAACATCAGTAAGAAGCTGTGATCCCTAATAAAATCCTCCAAAGCTAGTTATGAAAACAAAATCGACACTGATTCTAAAGACAACCACAAAGC
Source organism: Protopterus annectens (assembly GCF_019279795.1). Classification (NCBI taxonomy): domain Eukaryota; kingdom Metazoa; phylum Chordata; order Ceratodontiformes; family Protopteridae; genus Protopterus; species Protopterus annectens. The sequence continues at coordinate 55,264,189 of NC_056734.1, forward strand.
ATTCTATAGCTATGTCAAGAATCTCAATGGCAACACTCAGATCTGCTCTGAGTTACAGCACAATGGCACTAAATATACAGATCCAACTGATATTGCCAACACCCTGGCAGATAGGATCAGTGCTAACTTTACCCCCCTTTCACCCATAAAAGATCTCTATAATGGAAGACTGCAAAGTTGCTGTCATCTTGGCTGCACAGGTAAAAAACACTCTCCAAAGCCAAGAACACAGCATCCATGGGACCAGATAACATCCCAGGCTGTGTTCTACACAAGCTACAGAACGAACAGGAACCACACATATGTACCATGTTCAGTCATAGCCTCACCTCAGGCTTTGTGCCTGTTGAATAGCGCACAGCGATGGTTTCCCCACTACACAAGGGGGGGGGGCCACCATGGACCCCAGGAACTAGCGCCCCATTAGCCTGATGAGCCTGCTCTGCAAGGCCATGGAATGTATCATCATATAACTTGACATTGGTAATCTCCAAACTCTGGACCACAACCATGTTGGGTTTGTAAAAGGCAGATTATGTCTCCTAAACCTGATAGACGTCATTGAAGCTGTCACCAGAACCATAGGCAAAGGTAAGGTTGTTCACACAGCCTATGTAGATCTTGCCACAGCTTTCAACACCATCCCCCACTCTGGAATTATAGATAAACCCACTAAACTAAGTATAAATCGCTATGTCACAAGATGGGTTGCCAACTGGCTCACTGACAGAACACACACTGTGAAAGTAGCAGACTCCAAGTACGACTTTGGACCAGTGACAAGTGCAGTACCACAGGGTTCAGTCCTGCATCCTGTCCTGTTTGGTATCTACTTCCCTGAAGTAAACATTAACATGGAAGGTCTCTGGCTAATGAAGTTTCCAGATGACTGCAAACTAGGAGCCATAACTGAAACTACTAAAGATGTGGACATCCTACAAAAGGGCCTCACTGAGACAAATGCCTGGTGTCAAAGCCATGGCCTCAAGCTCAATGCCAAAAAGTGCATTGTCATCCCCTTTGGTAAAAACTCTGTAGCCATGAACTGCAACATAGGTGGTAGTATACTTAACACTGAAAGTGTGATAAGAGACCTTGGGTCACAGGTGGACAGTGGACACACCTGTGATAATCACTTCCCCACAGTAGTCAGGAAATCCTTCTACATGGCACACCTCATCACAAAAGGTGTCTCATGCAGAAGAGAAGAGGACATTGTTCCCCTCTACTCACACTCACTAGATCCATAATAGAGTACAACGCCCCTTTTGCTATGTACCTCACAAGCCATCTACAACAACTGGAATGCCTGCAGAAATATCTCACAAAGAGGATTAGTGGCCTGAAATACATGCCATACACAGACCATCTCAAAATGCTCCAGCTGTACTCTCTCACATATTGCCTACTCAGAGGTGATCTCTGCCTAACATACAAAGCTATGCCAAACACAGAGCTATTGGACATGCTCCACATAAAACACTCACAATCTCTCTGATCTTCTGCCCCAAAACCCAGAATGAAATACAAAAGGAAGGGGTGTATCCATTTACCTTATGGATACCCACACCTTCAGGTTAGTGGCACAGCATGAGGCCTTGGAGACCATGCAAGTGCCACTAACATTGGGCAAAGCTGATTATCAGATTGTAGTCTGCTACAGATCACCTACCTTGTCTCAGGAACCTCAGTCAGTATTCCTGAGAACACTGGAAAATATAAAGGTCCTACCAAACACCATTATATGAGGAGATTACAACTACCCAAACATTGACTGGGAGAATTACTCATGTACAATGTCCTTTGCCCAATGATTCCTAGAGTTTAAAAACTCAAATGCCCTGGAACAGATGGTCACCATGCCCACTAGAGGTGACAACATACTGGACCTGATCATCACCAACATGGGGTACCAGTGTTCCACACCAGAGATAACCCCCTTGCTGGTAATATCAGACAATAAAGTAATCACACTGGACATCCACATCCCACCCCCCCAGTCAAGGAAACCACTGTGAAGAAAGTTTCAAAAGCAGACTGCACACTTTCCAAGACCAAAGTGGAAAGTTCCAAAGCCCCCTTGCTATAGGATAATGCTATACAATCTGCAGAATCATTTACAAGTGCATTCTATGAGCATCTGCAGGGATGCATGGATCGAGACATCCCAAATAAAACCAAGACGCACTCCTCCAAAAAGAAGAAACCAATCTGGTGGTCATTGCCCACAAATAAGCTATACAACAGAAGGAGAAAACTAACACATGATAGAACAAACTTCACAAAAGGAAAGGCATCACTGATCATTATTAGGAAGAAACAATGAGCACTCATAAAATAATCCAAGGCCAGTTTCTAAAGACAAATTGCCAAGGAATCTAAGAACAACAACCATAAAGCCTTCTTTAGCTATACCAAACATTTAGGTGGCAACTCTCAAATATGCTGTCAGCTACTGCAAAATGGCAAAAAATACACTAAACCAACTGACATTGCCCACATCCTGGCAGACAAGTTCAGTGCAAACTTTATCCCCCCACCCCCAAAAGGGCCTGTGTCCATCCCAGAAGAATGCAGAGCCCCAGACTTCATGGACATGCAGGTAAAAACAGCCCTCTCCAAAGCTAAGAGCACAGCATCAATGGGACTGGATGGTGAACAGGCTACGTCTTACACCAGCCCCAAAAGGAACTACACCCTTACCTACATTTCCTGTCCAGACTCAACCTTACCACAGGCTATGTACCCATTGAATGGCATAGAGCAACAGTCATCCAGCTCTACAACAGTGGTGCCACAACAGAACCTGGAAACTATTGTCCTATAGGCCTACTCAGTCTGGTCTGCAAAGCTGTGGAGCAAATTATCATGGAACCCATAAACAGAGACATTGGGAACCTCCAGACACTGGACTCCACCCAATTTGGCTTTGTTAAAGGCAGATCCTGCCTCCTAAACCTAGTTGACTTCTTTGAAACAGTTACCAAGGACATAAATGGAGGTGAAAGTAGTCCAAACAGCCCACCTGGACCTCACTAAGGCCTTTGACACCATTCCCCACTCTGGAATCATGGACAAGCTTACCAGCTTGAACATTAACCCCTATGTCACAGTATAGGTGGCCAACTGGCTCACAGATCAAACACACATGGTCAGAGTTGCGGGTGTCATGTCCGACTCTAAACCAGTCACAAGTGGCATCCCACAGGTCTTGGTCCTGGCCCCACCTGTTCAGTAGATACTGTTCAGAGGTACAGGCAAGCTCAGGAGGAGTATGGCTGACCAAGTTTGCAGATGACTGCTAACTGTGGTCCATAATCGACTCTACAGCTGACACAGACATCCTCCAGAAGGGTCTTACAGAGACAGATACCTGGTGTCAAAACAATGCGTTCAAGCAGAATGCCAAAAAATGCATAGTCATCCCCTTTGGATAAAACAAAGTGCCCACAAATTACCACATATGTGGTAATCCAGTATGTACAGAGAATATAATCAGGGACCTGGGGACCCAGGTAGATAGTAAACTCTCCTCTGATGATCACATTGCCAAAGTGTTTAGAAATTCCTTCTATGTAGCCAACCTAATGTCACCTAATGTAACCCACTTTGTCAAGTATGATGATGTCACCATCCTACAAATATACCTGTGGAAAAGAGAGCTTCCAGTAATGTGTATAGTGCATCATGTAAATGCGTACTGCTCTAATATGATAAAGTAGTTAGGTAGGGGTTTGAATTCTGCACTTGCCAAACGTATGAAAGTGTGTGTCTCCTTGGAGAATAGCACCCTTTTTGAAGACTACTGAAACACCTTAAAAGTGGTATACTCATCTTTGTCAAGTCTGATGATGTCACCATCCTACAAATATACCTGTGGAAAGGAGAGCTTCAAATAATGTGTATAGCACATCGTGTAAGTGTGTACTGCTCTAATATCATAAAGTAATTAGGTAGGAGTTTGAATCCTGTACTTGCTAACTGTATGAGAGAAAGAGTGTGTGTGTGTGTGTGTCTCCTTGGAAAAGAGCACCCTTTTTGAAGACTACTGAAACACCTTAAAAGTGGTATACTCATCTTTGTCAAGTCTGATGATGTCACCATCCTGCAAATATACCTGTGGAAAGGAGAACTCCCAGTAATGGTGCATAGCGCGTCATGTAAATATGTACTGCTATAATATCATAAAGTATTTTGGTAGGGGTTTGAATCCTGCACTTGGTGACTGTGGGTGCACTCCACGTTTGTGACATTGTTTATCAATGTGTCGTGGGTTTTGCTTTTACTACTGTATGACATATCACAGTGACAACAGTATGTGCATTACACGTCAGGTAGCTGTGTGGAAAATACATATACATATATGTGACCTCAATTATTTCATAGGTGGGAACCCTGCTTTCTCCATGAACACATCTGTTATCTTTGCAAGAGTGTGCTGCCACTTTCCAGACCTTAGGTTACATCTGTATGCTTGTGACAAGCCTTGCCACTGCAGTGATCCCTGGCCTACGTCATCCGTTTCACATACACTCATTACAGTTTCTATTGAATAGTGTGAGTGAGAGTTTATGCCTGAGGTATATTTGAAACCTGTTCAAAAGCAGCAAAGTCTGTCAAAGATGGCTATTTATTATAGGTGTGCAACAACCTTTGTGGATATGCATGCAGACCTCTTATTGCTTATGTGATCCACAGAGGGATTTCCAAAACCCTTTGGAAATGTGATTATCAAAGGAGAGATGACAACACATGGCTCTATGTATACATCGGTACCTGTTCCACATTTTGGGGGCTACTACCTATGTGGTACTCTGGGGATACTATGTTTTGTAAAAGTGGATGACTATGCTTTATTTGGCTTATAGCTTTACAACATGGGTTTGACACCAGGTATCTGTCTGTATGATACCCTTTTGGAAGATGTGTGTGTCATCTGGAGAATGCATTATAGCCCACAGTATGCATTGCCAAACATGGCCAGACATATCCCTACTGTGTTTGCTTGTACCTAAGAAAGCTATATGCCAAACAGGAGTGGTCCCAGGACTGAGTGCAGGTGAATACCACTTGTTACTGGCATAGAATAGTACTTGAAGGCTGCAAATGTTACTGTGTGTCCTACATCTGTGTGTCAGTTGTCAAGCCATCATTTAACAATTGTTTATGGACAGGCTGCTGAGGTTATGTATACTACCAGAATGCAAACCAATGACAGGTACTAACAACAGTATCACCCACAGCACAGTGTCAAACCATGTCATACACACACGTGTACTCAAGTTCCAAAATGTGTGTAGAACAATGCATACTGGCCACCAATAGAAACTATGGTGTGTTAACACTGTCTAATACAGGGCATGTCAACCTGCCCATGTGTCCAATGTGCCCGTACATGCAGACAGTGCAGCTCAACCATGTTCACAAATGTACACCTGCAAATCTGTTCCACACACATCCCGCATTTACTGTCCACTCTATAACTCATGCTGACAAAACTACACACATCAGCCAAGTGGCACATGGGCAGACAATACACAATTGGATTAAGCACTGGTGTAAACAATATTACATTGATAATTATAGCTTTAATGCATCATGCCTGCTCAGCTACACCTTCAAGGATATCATTACACTTTACTGCTGACAACATGCTACACATTAAAACATTGCTATACTGTAATAAAGTCACCGTGTGCATCAGCACCATGATAGCCTGTTCCTGCATCAATGTTACGGATGAGAGGAGGTGGCACAGGTTTCATCATATGCACAGGGTGTGTTGTTGGTTTGCCAGAGACCTACATTGAGCCATACAATTGACATGTGTGTGTGAGTGTGTGTGTGTGTGTGTGTGTGAGGGTCAAGAGTACTATTATCGGCCAATGTGGATGTAATGTGTGCGGGTATGTGTTTTCCCTAGGTGTCTGGTTTATGTGTGTGTGTGTCTGCATGCACACAGTTCCACCAGGTGGCTGCCATATAAAGGGATTTGTGGGCAGCTACAGACTGTACCTGACAGGCTTTACAGATCACCATCTCTGGCCATGGATACGGGACCTGTGCCTGACAGGGGTGTTACAGACAGTATCAGGTACTAATCCAGACTGGGTACTATCCTCAGAGGTTGACATATGTCCACTGTATCCTGGTCCCTGCTGGGACTGGCCAGAGCCACTTGCATGTGGTCTTCTAGGACGGTCTATGGACAGCCCCCCCAACATTGTTGGGGCTGGTACTGGCACTACAGGAGCGGCTATGACTTGATGGACATCCATGGCGACTGCCAGCTGATGATGTTGCTAGCATACTTCCACATCGACGTCTCAACTGTCCCGCACTGTCCTGACACATGGACATGACACTGTGGAGGACATCTAATGTCTCACCCCAACGTCTATCAATGACCTCAGTGTAATTACATATAGCACCTGCTAGGTCACGGATACTGTCATTTACAGAGGTGTTATGAGCCCTCTGTGCCCTTAGTCCCTGTCTGGTGTACCACTCCATACGTGCCTGTGCCTCCATGACAGCCTGGAACATGCGTATGGTTGTAAGAGTTGTAGCATGTCTGCCAGGGGCATGATGACCAGCAGTGCTCTGATGAGAAGCCCTGGGCATCTGCCTATGTGGTACCATTCCAGACATCTGGCTATGGCTGCTGTGTCCTGATGCATGTGCCATAGCTACCTCACTGTCCTGGCCAGTGTCGACTGTACACTGTCCCTTTGCTAAGGGTATTGGTGATGATGGCTGTACAGGCAGTATGACTGTGTGCATGGATGGGGTGGAACCTGTGTACTGTCAATTGGTGGCCCAACAACAGACCCTGACAAACCTGACTATGCATCAACACATCTATCCTCATTATCACTATCTGTGTCAGTGACATCAGGTCCCCTGCTGCATTGAACCAACCCCACCTCAGCACCTGTGAGAGGAAAACAGGAAACACACTTTAAGACCTGTACATGATGTCAGACCACATGCACACATGCACATGCGCACATGCACACATGCACACATTGACACATGCACACTTGCACACACACAAATACACTCCTCAGTAAAGCAGACAGACAGACACACACACACACACACACACACACACACACACACACACACACACACACGCGCGCACACACACACACACACACACACACACACACACACACACACACACACACACACACACACCACCAGCAATCTCAGAACATACTCAATAGCAGTTGATGGTGGGGTACAGTATCACAAGCAAAACAGTCATATTACACATGTCAGCATGTAGGACATGTGTTGCTCAACAGCATGCAGTGCAAGTGTAGACAGTCCTTGTTACTAACAGTATGCATGGCTTTGATGCATGTGTTTTCTTGTTTGGTGATTGACCACCCCTTGGAACGCAATGCATACATGGACACAACATTGTTGTGCAAGTATTCAAAACTCTGTAATGTACTGTGCACCATCACTCACAGGTCTACATACCATGGCTGGATGTGTATCTGTGTCACATAGATATCCAATTCTGATTAGAGCATCTGTGTCTTTAGCAAATAATTGTGGACACAGTTTTAGCTCATGCGTGATGTGTATACACACAAGATCAGTGGTGCATTTATAACTGATGGAATACCATTGGTCCACATACCCAATGTACAGTAGTTATGGTGAGTGTAGATCATATTGTGGACATGCCAGTGTCATCCATGACATGGCATGCTAAAACACAACTGCAAATTTAAACATCACACATACCCAATGTGCGTCATATGACCTAGCCACTCAATAGCATCACAAGACATATATGTGTCAGTTGTGCAAATGGCGATTGGTATGCATATTGTTTAGAGGTGCATATGTTTGCACACACACAACATTGAGGTGTATAGCAATGAAAGCTATGTGTAGTACTGTGGTTACAATAACTGGATGGGGTGTAGTACCATAAGCCATCATCATGAAGCATCATGTGGTCACTCAGGGCTACAAATGTGTCCCAAACCAGCAGCTATCATGCTGTACCAGAACTGCACTACCATGGCCACATTCACCATTTCACAACCAGTTGTTACATGGGTTTGTAAGGAGGCCAATAAGGAGCATTCCCTAACATGAATGTGTTGTGAGTTGCAGAGTGTTTCATTGCCCCATGATAGGCCTCTACCCCTCAGTTATATTATGTGTGCTGTGTGGATGACATTTGGGATACTGGAGTGTGACTTTACAGAGAGTTTGTGAATCCTTCATGTGTAGCATGTTAACATGTTCTGTGTATGACATAGGTGTGTATGTTATGTGCATGTTGTGTATCGACTCTGCCTATCCAATGGTCACTACAATGTAGCCACATTTGTTTGAGATGGTCTGTGTATTGCATGTGTTTGAGGCAGCTAATCACATTAGTGAGATGTACGTGGTCTCACAGAAAACATGCACAGCATGCATTATGGGTAGGTGTGTTACTTGTGTACATGGCCTACACCTTAACTATGACATGCACTTTTTATTTGCAATAATAAATGTAGAACACACTCGCCAGCATCTGTCCGCTCCCTTGCTGTCACACCAGAGGGACCTACATAGATATGAGGCAGTTAGTCAGTGGCGACAACTGTGGCATTGCTACTGTGGGTTTGCAATCTTACAGTAGAACAACAGTTTACATTCACAGGCTTACAGATTATGTTCCATATGATCAGTATTGCACATCAACAGGCTCCACATCTTCTAACTACACAGTACACATCTCACATATGCATGATCTACCAATAGAGGTAACAGTAGTCTACAGATATGTCATGTTACCTGCATGCTCCATGTGTTCTTGATGGGTGGCTCCAACCTCCATCATGGTAAATGTCTGCTGCTGTTGTTGTTGGGCAGGTGCCACCAGGCTCAGGAGCAGCTTCTCCACTCTGGTGAGGGGGGATGGATGTTAACCCCACCACCTGTTGCAAGCTGTTGTCTCCATACATCAGAACCATGCTGATGGACATGTCTAAGTAGATCACTGCAGTGGTGGCATACCTGATCATATGTCTGGTTATGCAGGCCTACCTCATTTACCCTCCGAACAACATCTTGCCACATTGCAGCATGCTCCTGCTGATCTTGGCTGGTTCTGGAGAATAGTAGCCTGTAGTGCTGAATCATACAGCTGGTAAGAATCTCATCTTCAGCACTACTGTAGCTAGGATTTCTATGGTGTGCCATGATCCCTGGAAGACATAAAGAAAAAATATGTCTGAGCAAGTCATATGGCACATTTAACATTATACAGTACAGATATCACTGAACTGCCATATATAGCAACCTATTAGCTGACTGAGATTACACACTTTCACTACCACTTATCAATGCTCACACCACAACTGCTTGAAAGTTCCTGGCACGCTCTATATAATAAACCATGTTCTGCACAGCAACAAAATAAAATCACTATATAAGACTATACAAGAGTATCTGGCACACTGTATGCAACACAATGCACCACCTAGCCACAGCAGATATAGATCAAGCAAATGCATAAAGAAATATGTCATCCATTGCAATGTTTATAAGGTCCAGTTACAGTATTACCATTATACCACCAACAAACCCATGGCCAAAATATGTGCACAATTGTGGATATAGGTGGCATACTGCTGTAGTAAACTATAAATGTTGCTAGATATGCAGTTATATGTTGTAACACACATATGACAGAGGACATGTTACAGGTATACCCACACACACATCAGACATAATTATAAGACATAAAGGTATGGCAACCCAAATAAGCTTTATGTGTGTACCATACAGTACTGTGTGTCAGTACTTACAAACCTTTAAGCTTGAGGAATGTAATCTGTGATGACTACAGGGACCACACAAAACAGTGGTTCCAAGCAATGTGGACATACACCATACTTTTCTGTTTAGCCACAGAGCTTCAAGTAGTACTACAGTACATGCAGGATTTGGATTCAACATCAGTACCAATCAATAAGCATACATGTAGTGCTTTAGCCTCCAATGACACACCTCAGTTAACACCAAGGGACTACATCAGACTGTATGCCATAGTGCTTTATCTGCCTAGCAACAGCATACACAGCTTTTGCTGGGATCAAAGCAAGGACCCATAATATCATGACAGAAACAGTTTCCCACTAAGCTATCCCACAAATACACATCTTTGACATATTCACCAACACATTGACCATCACACTCATTTAACTTTACATAGAATCTATTGCAACAAGTAGATGTGGGTGTGTATTAGTATATATGACTGTGTGTGTGTGTGTGTGTGTGTGTGTGTGTGTGTGTATATATATATATATATATATATATATATATATATATATATATATATATATATATATATATATATATATATATATATATATATATATACATATATATATATATATATATATATATATATATATACACACATCCATTGGTGTACATATACATATAGGCACATATACAGTCCACCTTTCATGGTGGGAATATCAATTATACAAAGGATGTGAGGTGTACAGTAATGTAATAATATTGCACAGTCTTGTGAGAAATGCATTGAAAGTGTTTACAGCCCAGGTAGCTTTAGCAGGCCTCACTGGCTGCAACATTGCAAATTGAACAAAACACCCACAGTGTTTAACCACCACATGTCATATACCAGCACTGTATGCTGTCTTGTTTGTCACACACTAAAACCTACATACAAATATGAACATAGCAACCTTCACCAACATATATATGTCCACCCTTCACAAACAGTTGCAATATGTCCTTTGCTTTATGCACATATACAGATGTTAATATATATGACACATATATATTTCTCCGTATGTGTGTGCCATATACACACAAGGTCCACACTGTTGTAAGTCCCTGGATGTCATAGCTGAACTGTTGGGCCTTGCTGCAACATGAACAGGTAGCACATGTGAGCACATAGTAACATTAGAGGGGGTATATATAGCTCCAAATGCTAGATTAGCATACTAGCCTGGTACAGCAGTCGCCAATGCTAAGCTACACTTTAATATGTCTATCATGCATGTGTTACTCTGTCACATCCATGTTTATATAAATGTTTGCGCTAATCCCCCAAACAGCCATTGGCCACACTACTGTAGAGAACACAGATAACATGGATCAGATGTTTGACATTTAATGCTGAGCTACACATTTCACAGTTATGTCTCACTGCCCACAGGTACACATTGAATTGTCCATGGCAGTAGTTAAGCAGGACATCTGTGCATAGATATGTACTGCTGCCACATATGAATGGTTCACATTATGTAGAGTACTCTTCAAAAACATCTACTACATGCCAGTAAATACATATCTGTTACATACCTTTCCTTTGTATGAGTTGCTATTATTTCTTTGTCTTTTTTCTTTTGCTTTTCACTGTCTCTCTCTCTCTCTCTCTGTCAGTCTCTGTGATAGAATGATTGAGTTTGTTGGCAGCAATTACAACCTGCTTTTATAGGTATTTGCACATGTGCATGTGATGGCCTCTGCACCAATTGGTGGCCACCATTTGCTAATTGCATGCAGCCTGCTGTGTGGTAATTGCAGCAATCACTGTCATAGCAACCCAATGCTATAAATTGCTAACTCAGGTAGGCATGGCCCTTTCAGCTTTCCAAGATGGGCACCATGCTTGTTTGCTGTGGACATCGTTGTTTAAGGCAGAAGGTTGCTATAGTTCTTATATCTGAAGCCAGGGGTGTAGCCAGTGATTTAAATGTTGTACTCAGACCTGAATGTTGCTGCTTCCAGTACACACTTGTCAGTGTAGAATTGTACTCACCCCTCAAAATTCTAACCCAAAATACATGGGGGTATGTACTTTCTTTTCTAATTGCACAATTAACTGCCATACAAAACTAGTTATTGAGATGTGTTCCTTTGGCACATGAATTGTTTGTGAACTGCTATACTGTGAATATTAATTTACTCACTTCTGAACAGTTTGTGCTTTTTTAGTGTTGACATTAGCACAGGCTGCCCAAGAAAACTGGATAAATGTCAGTACTGAGTATGCCTACCTACATCCTTGGTAGACCCTGAACACACAGGTATATTCTACATTTGGGTATGGGTGCAGAAGTACAGAGAGCATTATGTATTATTGTGTGAATTTTATCTTGCTGGACTTAAAGGGTTGCTGTGTACCTGTTAGTTTATCAAGGCAAGTAGTCTGTCTGCGTAGCTCCCAACTGTGGACCTATCCACATGGTAGCCAGAGGTTATCTTGTTATTCTTTGTCTGTGCACCACACCGGTCTTTTCAGCACTGGAACAATGGCATTGTTACAGTTGGTTGCTACCAGTACATGGCTACATCCTTTTGTATTTCAGTGTTGTACTCCTACATAAGGGTATGCTTCTGGACCTCCTTCCAAAGCTATTTGCACAGTGTGTAACAGCAGAAAAGCTGATATGCCTGTGTGTTTCTGCCTCTGCCAGGCCTCTCAAACACTCAGGTACATATTTGAACAGACTAAGGGAAAAGTAGGTAAAAGTGAGGTACACCTTTAAAATATTAGTGCCATTAAGTTGAGACTTTGAGAGAACCAGAGCATATGGATTAATACACCTTTTCTGAAGTACAAGCAGTGTCTAACTCTTACTTATTGTCATTATTCATTAAGTGTAATTCACCACCTTTCTGGCCAATGTCAGTACCTTTTAGAGGGATTCAGAGGAACACAGCTAAAATTTGTTTCAAAATCAGGAACATCCCTGAAAATTAGGCACAGTGGGGAGGTATGGCCTCTGCCCTAATCAGATATGCCAGTGTTTGTCCTGCTATGATACTGTGTGGGGGTTGTAAAGTGCTGCTGTAACATTATTTCCTGCTAGAATGGCTGCTTCTCTTATCACAGTCAAGTAATGTAATTCCACAACAACTGCTGGTAAAGATCCACAGAACAAGTTGTGTGTTATGGCATTCCTATTTTTCCTTTACATTCACTCACTGTGATGCATGATATATTTATTTCAGCACTAACTTGTATATATACCATGGCTTAGTGGGACTTCATGCAGTGTATTGTGTACAAGGTCCTGGGTTTGAGACTGACAGTGGTGTTTTATTTTGCTGCTGAGCAGAACAAGGGTTCTCACATACAGAGTGACTAAGGCACTTTTAAGCAGTTGTAAGCGGGTTTGTGTGGGTTTGCACGATGCTTAGCAATGCTTAGCTAAGTGCACACAAGTGCACAGTCGCGCAATCCCGCTAACTACTGCTTAAAAGTGCTTACTCCCGCTAACCCCCACGCTCATTTCTTTGAAAGAAAAGAAAATAGGGAGATAGGAAGGTGGTGAAAAGAGGGCACAAAGAGGGAAAGACAGTAGGGAAAACAGCTCGGGATGTGCAGGACGGGTGTAGGGAATGTCCATAGTTGCCCATTTCTTTAACAGCAACAGCTGTGCATATGCAATAAATTTGGAGGGAAATATGAAACATTACACCCCTGAGATAGGGGTGAGGACAACAAAGTATATTGTACTGCCAATTAAATTACATTTTATGTGTCCAGTGGACATGTGTGCAAAATGGGCAGCTATGTATGGGGTGTAATTTGTTTTTTGGAGCAGATTGCCCTTTTTTTTCATGTGAGAGTGGAATGTGGGGTAGGGAAAGTATGTATATTAGGGGAGGTAGGTTGGGGAGGTAAACAGACAAGACAAACAAGATGCATACAGGGGTGGAATATGACACGTGGTGAGTGAACACCACTGATGGGGAAGGATGTTTGGAAATCGCAAGCCCATGAGCCCACATATGGCAACAGTGGAACTGAGATCCCCACCCATGGGCAGTCACCACTGCACCTTCACAGCCCAGAGGGTGGCTGTGCTGGGGGCTATGTAGAAGGGGCAGGCTCACCTGTGAGTCGTGCCACTTGTGCCTCAAGCTGGTGTAGATGATCAGCGACAGAACGTTCAATCTCTCTAAGCACCACAGCCCGGACCGTTCAGAGGGTGTTAGGTGGCCCTCTTCTGCCCACGCTTGCAGGGGGGGACAAGCCCCATCCCCTGCAGTGCTACCACCCAAAGGTGGCACAGGGCCAATGGAGGAGGAGGGCACAGGCTGGGCACCGGACCTGCTGGTGCTAGGTGCCATCGCCAGCTGAGGTGGGACAGGTGGGTCCGCTGGGACCGGCCTTTCCATACATTCTATGTTTTGGAGGATTTAATGAAAATATGAGTTAGTAACAGTCAACAGCATTCCCAATTAGTTATAACAGCAAACAGAAGTATTCCCATTAACCCAACACACCAGAGTTCCAACAGTTGAACAGCAAGCATAACTCATGCATATATAGAACAACAGTGGACATTACAACAGCATGCAGGTTTAATTGATGGTAACAGGCCACCAATATTGTGGTATTTGAACAGGGCACATGCATTGAAATAAATGCAGATATTTATAAACCAATAGGACATATGTCCCAATAAATGTTTTGAGATCAGACATACCCATTGAGGTGTGGAATTGCATTTTTTAAGCACATACAGTAGGGTGGAAAAAGATAGATCCTTTAACAACTTATATATCCTTCTAGTTTACACTACATTCCTATTAACTGCAGTTATATGTCCCCTACGTGTATTATTACACTACCCAATTGTCCTTAAATTGTGAAATGGGTTTTGCTAGATCTTTATATACATGAGCTGTATCTGACATACAAACTGTCCGGGATGCAGATGTTACTGCTACATATATTGTGAGTTGCTCAGACACACTACTGCTGAGATGGTACACTGACAGCTCTACTTTCCTGTAATTATCTAGATATGTTCAGGTGAAATTATCAGTTATATGTTAACAGCTCCCTGCATTTCTGGCAGCACACTGACATTTCTGGGGAACACAGTACCAAGCTACTCATGTGCCAGATTAACCTGTACATATTGGGCATGAACCAACAGTTGAGGAATGTAAATATGCTTAAAAGCTACTGGCACTTCCTTCATCCACTTTATATGGGCTACCCAAGTGTGGGTTAACAGCGCATAATACAACAGTACTATTTCTATAATGCAAGAGTACAACAACATATCAAAGAAAATGACACAGACACACTCCAGGAATTATACCTTTATTAAAGACTTAAAACACTTTTCTAGAGGCTCTCTCATTTATTTTGTATAACGGCACATGCAGAATAATTATAAAGAATTATTATACCTTTATTTATTGGGTTAAAACACTTTTTTTCAGGCTCTCTCATTTATTTTATATAACAGTACATGCAGAATAATTACTAACCTGCCTGGTGGCGCAGCCTTAGCAGCCTATCTGCATAGGCTTGTTGGTTCGCAGTGCGGACACCTGCAGCTGTGAAGTAAATGAAGTGATATTGAGACATACCTATCCATAGTATAGGCTAGAATAGCAATTCTTACATACTTAATTCCATGGCTACTTACTCTGTAGTGGGGCATTTTCATCTCACGGGCCTCCTGGATCCACTGGTCCAGTTGATCCTCCTTGCATCTCTTCAGGTCTGAGTAGTGGTGTCTGACCTGCTCACCAGTCCGAGGGACGCCTGTGGCACTGGTGAGTTCATGAGCTAGACGGTTCCAGGCTTCCGCTTTGTATTGGGTGCTGTGGTACTGGCCCCACAGGAGTCTATCCTCATGATTATGGACAAGAAGCCAAACCATTACTTTTGACTTCTCAATGCCCCAATGTTGTGCTCAAAATCAAGAGCCCTCTCCAGCAAAGGCCATGCTGCCTGCAGATGGGAGCTACAACCAGTTATGGCAAGTATTCCTGCCTATGGAGCTTAAATATGCCTCATTTACCGCACTTATTTGTGATTGGCCAGTTTTGAAAAAATTCAGCTGAAGGCACACCTGCTTAGCAATGGGTAAACCTCCATTGATATGTATATGTGTGTTGAAAGTGCATGGTTATGAAATGCTGTCATGGTGTAGTGGTTCAGTACTGTGGTTATGGTGCACAGTATCCCGGGTTCGAGCCCTGTCATTGCTTTTTATTTTACTACTGGCCAGACCGGCTAGGAGGTGTGGCTGTGTTTAGCCGACTTTGCTCAATTTTGCCTGATGCTCTATGTTGCTCGACGTTGCCCGACATTGCGCTGGTTAGCGTGGAGCACAACTCCATGCAGACATGTTCTGTTTGTGCTAGTTGGCACTATGCGCAGCTACGCACAAAGCCATTGCGCTAGTTAACGCAGTGCTCAGCTACAAGCAATTACATTTAAATATGCTTAATACTGGTAAACTTTGCTTAGCAGTGCTTCACATTGCTTAAGATATGTTACTTATGCATCCATCAGTATGCATGACCATTTCAACTTCTTTTATATATATATATATATATATATATATATATATATATATATATATATAAAACATTTGTTCACTACTACATAGGCCATTTCAATGCTTTTTACAAAAATTTAAATGATACATGTCAGGAATTATTTTTATGTACAGATTTCCAACAGAAAATAGAAGGGGGAGTGGTGGGACTCGAACCAGGAATGCCTCTTCTTTGTGCGAAGGCTCTACCACTATGCTATCGCTATTTCGCTTAATTTGCACATATGTTTCTTATTATCCTCTTTGGTGTCTAAACTGCTAACTGTAGCTAAGCAATGGGCAAACCCGCGCAAACACGCACAAATATGGGCAGCTATATCAGAAATAATAAAAAAAAATGTTTACATTTTATAATTGTACAGGGGTTTAGATTGTGGGGGAGTGTAGTGTTGGGTATGTGCACATTGGAGCAGACTCGCTCATGTAAGTAGACATTTTCCGAGTGTCGGACTTGCAGAGGCATGGATTTTTGGACTGCTCGGCAGTCCGACACACCCCCTACACTCGTGCATGCTCTGTGTTAGCCTTAGAGTTGAGGCAGCATGCCCTCATTAATATGCATGGCGAGCTGCCATCTTACTCTTAGACTGGCTCTTCCATGTAAGACTAATCTAGTCTTACACGGAGGATTAGTGAATCCTGGGGTTATAGTTTTCTATGGTTCTTTTACAATTATTTTTGAACATAATATATAGTCAACCACTGATGTAGTTGTGTGCTACTGCATTTTATTATTCTGACTGCCCCTAATTTCTGTCATTCATTAACCCCTTCCCTGTCATTGACCCATTTTTCCCCATCCCGAAGCTATGTTTCACTGGGTAAGGCCATCATTTAATAGCCATCATAGGGGGATTTGAGATTATTGCTGCTAAACTATACTCCCCTCACATACATGGCAACTCTCTAGGCAGGGATATGCAGTAGGTTGACCATGAAGGGCATACCCTCACTTTCACAAGGAGTATTCCCTCTCCACCAGGGAAATCACACTAGCTAGTGTGACACAGAGTACATGCGACCTTCCACACCCCTTGTGGAGGTGCGCTGGCCACACCCATTTTCTCCTGCCCCCTCCCTGCCTGGCTCCAATGGGTCAACGGCTGCTAATTAAACTCCAGTTATTTGGGTCCCAGTCCAGGCTCCATCCCTGTGGATCATGGATCCATGCTTGTGTAATGCTGATTTTGTTTTCCTCATACACATGCATGTGCATGCTTGTTTTACACTATTAAATTACATCTCTTTAGCAGCTGCTACAAGTGAATAAGGTGTGTACGTATAGTGGATTATGATTGTAGTTTTCATTATAACTAGACTGTTGTATGTTTGAGAAACGAACGTGAAAAAATTCATTGAGAGTAAAATGTGATGGGTATATTTCTTAAAATTTATTTTGAGAACATAACAAATGGTTGTGATCAAAGTGCAGAACATAAAATGCCAGTTTAAAATGTGTAGCAACATAAATTGTCTAACACATTTAAAAGATAGTAAAAGTAGTAAATCTAACCTGCTACACAAACTCTGCCTGTAGTTCAGTGTGCAGATTGCACAATCCCCATAAGTAGAAATCTTCATTTGGTTGTAGTATATGCAATGCTAATTTATGTGTTCTCGCTTTTGTCACTGTTCTTTGCTTTGGCACGAGCTTATAACTAAACTGGAGTTCAGCGGGTTTAACTCACCCATCTAGTTAAACAATAAATAAAAGTGCCAGAATTTGCAGCAATACAAATGTTTGGCACAGAACTTCAAAGAAGTTCTGAATAATCTTTTCAGTTTGTCTTTGGGCAAACAAGGCAGAAATGTGGCTGCATTTTGATTATAAGCTGTTTTATTGTCTTTTAAGCCTCAGCTGTTAAGGACTTAGCCCCTCATTTCATGAGTTTCTACCCCTATTCCTTTCTTCAGATGACCTTTAACAGTTATGGAGTTGTGTTAAAGTATATCACTTCCTTACTAGCCTTTCCTTAATGCACTCCTGTGCAATACCCCTACTGTACCATAAACCAAACAAACAGTCACTGACTTTCCCTTTTCTTTCAGAATGTTTCTATCTCCTCTCAGGAAATGTATTTGGCTTACTGGTCATTTCTTTTTTTAGGTCTTACTGTCCAGATCTTAGAATTTCTTTGTCATTGTTTCCTGTATACTCAAGGCAGCTTGTTTTTCTTGGATATGGTGAAGTATTCTAAGCAGAGAATGAAACATGCAAATTACTTTTGTTGTATTTTTAAAAAATAGAAGTATTACTATTCTTACAAAACAGGACTGTAAACTTTAAAGGATAGGCCAGATTCCTAATGGTTACCACAAAGTGTACACTATCTGTACACTTAGTGTAACCTTTCTGAGTGAATACACAGCACAGGCATTGTGGTAGGCAGCCTTTATGAATCTAAAGTGTACTCTCAGTCACTGAATCAGCTTATACTAAACACATTCTCATGCTTAATAGTATATATATTTTCCCTGAATGGTCTCAACTCCTACCTGGTGAGTGAAGTACATACTTGCAAGGTCCTGCTATGTTTCATCTGTCAGTGTGTGCATTCTTAGATGCAAGCTACCACATGAATATTGAAGTGTGAAGCAACTGTCTTGAGCCCATATTATGCATGCAGTGTTCCTCTTCTCCAGTATCTGGCAGTGTTACAGAAGAGTAGATGGCCTCCATCCCTCCACAGAATAGGAAAGCTGACATTTGCTCCTGACTTCCACCATCATCTGTTTTGAGCACTGAGGCAGTAATCAATCTAAGGTAATCTGGGCTGTAGTCATGGTTTCATTCATCTATGTCATAGAGCCGGTCCTGGAGCACTATTGTTAAATTCATTATGTAGCACTGGTGTTAATGGTCCTTCAACTTGAAAGAAGTTAAATAAATAAAATAAATCAAATAAATAAATAAAATTCAAATTACACTATCTCCTTTTTGTTATGAATATACTTTTCACCAGCTAAGATCCATAAGCTACTTTTGATGTGTCTAGCTCCTCAGAAAATTTTAAGAAAGTTGGTTGCCTATTTCATAATATTTCTAAATTTAATAAAATATAACTGTCACTCCTGTTTTATTAACCTTGACAACTAATTTTGTATTCTTTTTAATCTTGACAACAAATTTAATATTCTGAAGAAGATATGTCTTACTACTTCTAGAAAAGGCTCTTCATAACACATTCAAAAATTTCACTTAAAAGCTAAGCATATTTTTTTATTTTTATTGTCACATAAAATTATACATATACTCATAAAATCACATATATACACACAAAGTGTTGTCCTCTGCCATATTACAGTGAATACAATAATGTCTAATTTTTACATCAGCTATTCTACAAGTACAAAGTACAATACTCGCATTTATGAAATGATTGTTTTATGTACAGGACTCTTCCTTCTTTGATAATACATTATCTTGGACTTCATTTTACTGGCCTGGCCAAATGTACCCAGTGTCCACGATGGGTTTACCAGCTACTTTTGAACCCCCACCCCCAGACTTCAGCTAAGTTGTGCTTTCATCTGGGCAAGGATTTTTTTTTATGACTTGCACAATCCCTTTCCCTGCCCTCCACACTTGTTGATTACATCCGGGGCAACTCCCCTCTTTGAACCACTGTTCCCCTTAGGAAGCATATCAATGAGAGCTTGCCACTCTAGATGGGCATGCCCATCCCTTCCCTGCTACTTTGTCACCTGAACCACTCGTCAACCTGGGTCGGCTAGGCCGTAGTCAAGGCTTTATTTGTTTATACTTCCAGAATGGCCCGTATTATAATTCTTGGCAATCTTTACTGCCCTTTCCTATTCCATCCACCTCTATTGCCTTTAACCTTGCTCCATTTTTCTGAGCCATGTCTTCTTTCAGTCTCCAGTGACTATTCATTCACTTCTTTCTATTTTCTCTCTCTTAAATCAAAGTTTTCATATTCTTGTTATTTCCCTCTTAAACCAAAATGACATGAGAAGCAATTCCTTCTTCTTATCCTTACTCCATAGTCTCCTCCAAAGAATGTTAATGACCAGCTTTTTCTTAGTTCTTTCCTATTTATTTTGCTCTACAGTTGTATCCCATTTAGCCATGTTTGTTGTATATAAGGGTAGTACCTCTACGTCTGCTTCTGGCTCATTGTACCTCCAAACCCCTAGTTTCTGACCATTTTCCTTCTTGACACAATTTGCTTGATATTCTATACCACCTGTGTAATATTCACCAGTACATATTGTAGATGGGACCTACCCCTTCTAATGTATCACACATTTTCTAGATTTCTTCCCATATTTTCTATTTATCTCATTTATCATTTTCTTTCATCTATTTCTTCATAAGTTTGTCCATTTCCTTTGATCCCTGAGATTATTCAACTTTTTATATATAATTTATATATGTTTCTTTTTCTCATGTAGATCACTGGATTTTCATTTCTACCCTATATATCACTCACCCTTTTTCTATCTTTTACAGATTCCCAGCAATCACTCCATGAAATAGTCACTCCCCATTTGTTAGTGCATATTGGTGTTTCAACTTTTCGGGCTGTTATGTTTCTCTAGTTCCAGCTTCAATGTAAACATCTTTCATTCATTAAATGTCTTCCCGTTTCTCTTTTTGCAACTGCACCTATATTACCTTTTTTATTCATATGTAAAACATCTGCTGTCATGATGTCCTCTACTGAGCACATTCTAGTTTCATATTCCATAAACTTTTCCAAGTTATTGGTTGTTCTATTTTCCTACATGTGCACCTTCTTCTATTTGCTTTTTATATTGCCATTGTTTCTATAATTGCATCTCACTTTCTCTAACCCTTTGATCAAAGCTATGGCCTTATCTTCTGTAAGCTAGCATTTCCTATCCTCCCTCCTCTCATGTAGTCTCAGCCTACTGCTAGCAAATCCATTCCTTTTTCTTTGTCAAACAAATGTTTCAAATATTGTCTGCCTCTCTACAATCAATTTCTCAGTCTGATGCTTTGTAATATACCTCAGTAGATACAGCATCCTGCGGTGGTGGTGCTGCGGTAGCATTGTCGCCTCACAGTAAGATGTTGTCCTGTTCAATTCTCAGCTAGAGCGTCTTCTGTGTGGAGACATATGTGAATGGGCGTACCTTCGTTGAAGGTTGTGCGTCAGGGCCGGCAACTCGGCATGTAAAAATCTACTGCCAATCATTAGCAGACAGGAGTTCCGCTGTGGCGACCCCTAACTGGGAAAAGCCAAAAGACACAACAAGATACAGCATCTCTATTCTTCCCCATAGTGCCCCCATTTTCTTTGGGTTTCTATTAAATGATCAAAGATGCATTCTTTTGAATCTGTCTTGATCAAAATTGGAAGCACGAAAAGACAAAATAGTGAAACAGCATATAACTAATTCTTTCCCTGGGAAAGAAATCACTTGGCCGCATCTGTGCACTTTCATCACTGTAGTGCGATCTCAGAGTTGGTATATTTAAGTAGGGGGTGTGGGGGGCAAAGCCCCCACTTTATGTAATGTTTTAAACATTTTTTGTTTGTATTGTTTTGTGGGAAAAATCACTCTTCTAAGCATTCAAGATTGTAAGCTTTCGCTTACATGGGTTCGATAAATCATTGTTTACTTTTTTAAGCGTTCAGTGATTTAACATAGATCCTTTTCTTTGACCACATGTCAAGTGTAATCCTTATTTTTGTTACCAGCTCCTTCCAGTTATGTTCTCTTACTTACTTTATAGTTGGGTACATTTAAACTTCCAAATGGGTATTATCCCCTGCTTTTGAATAAGTAAGCCAAACAGGGCCACTGTTTACTAGCAGCATTTTATCGTCTCCAAGGATAATGCCGCAATATGACCAAAAAATGACTGACTTCAATAACTGACTTAGTTTCTGGTGTCATTCTAAGGGGATGTAATATTTGTCAGGATGGAAGAAGATGGTCAACAGACCATACTGCTTTGCCAGGAATGGTCTGCACCTCTCTCCTCTAGGCTTTCAAATATTAGCTAAAACATTATCTTCCCTCATAGAGCCTTTTTTAGGCAATGCCAGACTGAAAGAACTTCTGACATAGCAAATCAAAATCAAGAACATCTAAAGGCATTATTGCTCAATTCTAGGAATCTAAACAAAATGCTCCATTTCCTAGAAGATCTCTTCAGCCTCGATAATGCTGATGTCTGTACAGTCACTGAGACATGGTTCAAAGTCGTGTTGAGCACACTGACAGTGAATGGTTATAATGCATCCACTCATTTAGACCAGCTACTACACAACAGGGACTAAAGATGGAGGTGTCTTGATTTACATCAAAAATAATGAACAGGAAAAAACTTCACACTGTGTATACTGAGCAAAAGATGGCAGTAAAAATACTTTTGTAGTCCAACAAGGGTTCTCTTCACAAAATATATACCAAAGTCCAAAGTAAAACAATAATAATAAAACACACAGAACGTGAAGAGACAGCAAAATCCAAAAAGAAATCCAACTACAAATAGTTAACTGCTTTCATCCCTGAAATATTTGTGGGACTTCTTCAGAACCATAAAACCTTATAACACTAATAAACTTTAAATATACCTACAACCCTTCAAATTAAGAGGTCACATGACTCCCATCAATTGAAACAGCTGCTAGTGTATTATGCAGTACTGTTGCTTGAAACCCTTTCATGTAACCTTTAAAGGGCTAAGTTCTGTTAAAAAGGAAACTAACATTATTAACATTTCCTGTGCTATGTTATTATCTTAACTCTGATTAGAAAAAAATGGTCATACACTTTCAGAAATTGCAGTAACATTCAACATCTTCTAACAACAGCATTTTTATATTACTTTTCTACCCAATATCCTCCAAGCTTGCTTTTGGTTCACTTAATCTCTGCACTAACTTATTTGTTACCAGTAAAGGTAAACTCACATCCTGCTCCCAAAATTCCAAAAATTAAACTGCTTTAGTCTTATTAATATTAATTGCAATTGTTACTCACAGGTACTTTGTACAAATAAATCATTCCCCAACAGCTAAGGTTTTAAATAAAAAATCCAAAGCCAGCTGAATCAAAAACATTCTATGCATCCATCATAATTATCCCAATTAACTCACTACACAAAATTCACAAGTACTCTGCAGTGGTCCATGAATAGCCTTTTCTTAAAAAGTCTGTTTTCTCAGCCTCCACAACTACTGGTTGCAAGTTTTTTAGTCTGGCTCCTACTAAACAACTTAGCCTCTGCATTCTACAGGGAAATCAGTCTAGAATTACCTGGGTCATCTATTCTTTCCTTGCACTCTGTTGTGCAACAGTTTCTACAATTCACATTGATTCTAGGGTATTACTCCCAACTTACTATTTTCTCTAAGTTACCTGCTAATGCTTTCACAAAACTGAAGTCCACCAATGTTATAAAACTCAACAGGGAAAATCATTCACTCCCCCCTTTCTTCCTTCCTTTCTTGTACTTGATGGCCTTTATCACCTGCCCTGCACTGTTTTTTATTCAGTGTAGGCCTACCCTGATCTCCAGTTATTAGCTCCTTCATTTCTTTGAATTACTTTCCTTCATTCCTTAACTCAGAATACAATTCTCAGAAAATTCCACTGATTTCATCATTAATACCCATCAATTTTACTTTGTTAGTCTTCATTCAGTGACTCCATGGTTCATTTATCTTCCGTTTTAGCAATATTGATTCTAATTCTATTCTATTCCATCAAATTGCTCTATGATTTCTACTTTTGCTTTCATTTGTTCATTTTCTGTACCAGTTAGCTCATCCTTTAGTCTTTGAACTGATCTATTTTCTTCATGTCCTTGCTATTCCTTTCAATGCTGCTTTGAATCTTTCCTAAATATATTCCATATTCTTTAACCACCCTTTCCTATCTCTGTATATCTTGCCTCTATACCTCATTTGCCCTGCTCTCAAAGCTGTTTTTATTCATCCCCATTCCCTACTTCCAGTGATAGCATTTTCATTCTTATTTCTGTTTACCACCTCTTTTACCATCACTTGTGTTCACCTTACCTGTTCAGTCTTCCTCCACTTACCTGGATTCCACATCCATCGTTTAGCCTTTTGAAATGTCCACTCCTATTCCATGGCTACCATGACATGCACTGATACACTGCATTTAAATGCATAACCCCCCTTCTGTCTTTCAACTTTGTTATCCATTAACCACCTATGAAACTTACTTACATGCTTGATTTCTACTCTGCTGAAGGCAAATTACATTTCTTGCCCCACTTTTGTGTCCAGATATTAATCAATTCCAACCTGACCATAAGCTTTTCAAGCAATATTTTATTTAGCCTTAGAAGGTGCATAGCAAAGACACTAGCAAATTTTAAAAAGAATGTTTCTCAGAAGTGTGTGTGATTTTTTTTAACTCATCTTGGAGAACTAATCTCTTATTATTTTATTTTGCATTGAATTCAGTTTTCCCACATTTTCTATCAAGCTCCTGGTGTAGCACAACACTGAAGTCCACTCCTGTTAATTAATCATTTCCTTCATGCTTAGGTCTCACAGCTGCATCAACAGATGCTTTCAATTTCTCAGCACTAGTTGAATTAGATAGATAATAGAATATAACTACAAACAACTTCTTTTTGTTCACAGATCTCTCTTCTTACTATCCACCTTCAACTCACTGTTCTTCTATTATCAGCTGAGCTCATCCTTTACTAACATTCTCAGTCCTTTCTTGCTTCCTTCTTTTGCCATATCCAGTCTATGTAGCTGTAATTCTCCTTTTGCAATATGTTGATTTCATTTTTAATGAGCTGCAACTGCTGTACACAAATTAAATCAACATTTTCACTAACTATTTAGGTAATAATCATTGTCTTTTTAATGTGAATATTTAATCTTCCCATATCTCATGCTTCACTAGTCTAATTCTGTTTAGACCTGCACACCACCCATTCGAGCTTGGCCTTAGTGTCATAGAGGCATGATAAACTCACCCCCATGACTGAGAATGAGATGACTTAATATTTCCATAGATGCAAATCTGTCATTGCATATCCTTCAGCATGCATACTGCTACAGATGCATTTCTTCATTCCTTGCTGCTTACCTCCACTTATTCTTTCATATACCCTCTTGGGAGTACCTTCAATTATCAAAAGCATTGTAAACAATCTATGTATGTATCTAAACAACAACAATGTATCTAAAACAACAAATCAACATATCTAAATCAATGTATCTAAAACAACAAATCAAAGCAGAACAGAATATAGTTCTAATTCAAATACTTGCACCGCACACCACAAATAGCATAAACCTACTGTTGCATTTCTCAGCATTCGAACATAGAATAATACTTTTTGCAAGCTTGCAATATCATAATCTTGAATTATCTCTTTATCCCCTCTTCAGGATAGTCAACCTCTCAAAATTGAAGTGTCCACAGCTGGCAGTCTTATTACTTGGTATAACTTGCAACAGGCAGTCTTTCCTACAGGCCAGTCTTTTGAAACATAATGCATTTCTCAAAGCCCAGTCATAGAAACATGACAGAGTATTAATCTATACAATTCCAGCAGAAATAACTCATGTGCCTAAACCTATTTCCCCTTACTATGTACTTTATCCTAAAAACCTGACATAAATCTTTCCAAACGATGTGGTCACTTATAAAGTATTGAACACTAGACTATTCTTATGCCCATGTTACTATCTGACAAACCAGACAACTACTACCCTCTAATGTTATCATCTATTGCTGTTTATCCCACTAAAAATATATGAAAATGCATTTTGGGATACTTTTTCCTATATTAATTGTTGCAGAGTATAGCTGCAATGCATCAAAATCCCACATTTATAGATATGACATTATATATCAATAAAAACATTTATCTGAAAACAATGTATTCCACTGGTGCACAGTGACGCTCTGGTTTCAAATCTGTAAACTACACATCAAAAGTTAAACATCAAATGCTAACTTTCAGATATTCCCCTTTATTCACCACTGATGATAAGGCCAGTGCCCCATCTTCCTCCACAATAGCATAAAATCATAGCTCTACTCAGATATTACAGCTGTCTTCATATTCCTTCCTCAGTCTTAATTACAGACCATACCTCACACTGGCCTAACACCCCTTACTTGCATGCCTTTTACGAACTGTGCCTTTTGGTCTACCACATGAAGAGCATTATCTTCTAGTTATCCATCCCTTCATGCAAAGGTACAAATGAAAAGGCAAAGAAAAAAACTTATTCCCACATTGCAGCAGTCATAATAAAATTTCCCTTTTTATCCCTTTAATAGTTGAAATGATACCTGCCCTTATTGTCATATTTCTAGTTTTATCAGTACATGTACCCTTTTTACCTGTCTTCATAATGGCCCATTTTCAGCCTGCTTTCATCAGTCTCTCATTGAATTTGTTCTGCCACCAGTAATCATTTCTCTGTCCTCATTCTCTTCTCTTCTCTGCAACTCCAGCCAGTTCTCATGTAGCTCATCCAGTTCCCATATCTCTCCTCTAGCTCCCCATCCTTCAGTTTCAATCTTTCTCCAACTGACTTATTTCTTTCACTTCTTCTTTGCCTGTTTGTCTAAGAGTAGTCACATTGCATGTATCCACCAAAGCACAAGATACCTGCCTTGCCTGCTTTCTGCCTTGTGTACTTGCACAACCCTTTTTCCTACTTCTCCTGGCATCCATTCATATTCAGGAGCTGCAGCCCTACAATTCCCTGCTCCACTCACCTATCTGCCATTGACATAGATGAAACTCTTATCTAGTCTCCAACTTGCTAGCACATTATAAAATTCAGTAATTTCTTCTGCCATTGTAAGGGAACTGGACATGTTTTTGTCAATTCACTGTAGACATGCAAAATAGATCAAGTGAGCTTCCACACTCATTTTTCTAACCAAACTCAGTATGGATGCAAAAGCCATTCTTTTTTGAAGAATGTTACAGGAGTAATTCTCAACCACTCATATCTTTCCTGCAATGACTAGTCCTTTGAGTCATGTAGGTTTTTAAGCTTTCCAATTCTTTATTGCATAACGATAAGAATTAATAATTCATTTTCTGGGATACCACTGCCTTTTCTAATTGCAAGTCACTTTGTCAATCTACTAGTCCATTTCAACACTGAATTTAATAACTGATGAACTGAATCTTTAACATACTTCACAGGGCTTCTTCCGTTCCTTTGTACCAACAATTCTTAGATTTTCTCCCTTAACCTGTACTCTTGATTGTCTTGTTTGATTGCTAATATCCTGTCCACCTATTTTAGTTATTGAATCACATTTTATTTTCTCCTTACTAGCAACTCAAGATCCATGGTTTTGTTTTCTTCTTATGACTCCACATCATTCAGCTTGCCCATATCAGCCCCTACTACAACTATTTCATTTTATAATAAACGGTCATAAGAGAACATTCAATCATCATTTTTGATTTTGAATCTTTATTTTCCTTTGCTGAATAAATGTATTTAGTGTCTGTAATGGTTAACCATTCAGAAGTTCATTTGCTGGTGGGCGTGGCCAGTATGGGCACAGAGTAGCAGCAGAAATCACCAGCTCCACTAAAGAAAACATATTTATACTGGAATTTTGTCTTCTAACAAGAAAACTCAGATATTTTTCTACATATATTGTTAATACTTAACCTCTTCTACAGGAATATCTACAAAAAAACTAAAAGTGGACATATTTTCCAGTCAAAAATCTATCAGGAAAATTTCTTCTCATCTAAAAAGAATTCCAACATGAGTGTCACTAAGACAGGCAGTCATGACTCCAGCCTTTAAAGAGAACTACAAACTCTAATATCTAACATTCAAGACCTAAATACTAAGATTGATAAAATTGACTTTAAAATAGACAACTTTAAGGAAAAAAGCACTAAACAGATGGACCTGCTACATAAAGATTTGAAACAACAAAAAATTCAAATAACCAGTATTGAAGAATCACTGAATGACATGGATGGCAGATTAATGGAGAATGAAAATAACACAGAATTTTTACTCAAACAGAACACTATGCTACAAAACAAGTTGGATGATCTTGAAAACAGACCCCATCAAAATAATATGAGAATGTTTGGTCTCCCTGAAAATATAGAAGGAAACAATATGACAAACTTTCTCAACACCTGGTTACTCATATGTTGCAGTGTCTTTTATTATGTATTTTTTGATATATCTATTTTAACCTATATAGTCACACTGTTATTTA
Source organism: Protopterus annectens (assembly GCF_019279795.1). Taxonomy (NCBI): domain Eukaryota; kingdom Metazoa; phylum Chordata; order Ceratodontiformes; family Protopteridae; genus Protopterus; species Protopterus annectens. The sequence goes on from NC_056734.1 coordinate 55,292,790, forward strand.
TAGAGATAACACACTGTCAAAGGTGTTTTTTTATGATAAAAAGGGCAAAAAATATTGGTCTTTCACTTGGTAGAGTGTATAACATTATAGATGGGTGTTCTTAACATGCTGTGGTGCTATGATTCCCTGGTTCATTTGTAGGTTTTGAATACTGAACTGAAAAAGACTCATGTTACATCCCTTTACTGTAACAGATGAAATAAAGCCTTTGAAACCTGTTTGACTGTGAGTTTTGCTTTCTATACTTAAAAGTAACTGTTTGCCTTTGTCTGTGCAGACCTCCCATGGATTTAATCATCTAGAGCAATTTTTCCTTGTTACTCACCTCGTGCAGGCTATCCACAAGCTTCCACTGCTTCTTAAACATCCATTCAGCCTGGGAACACTCTTAACATCTTTGCCTCATAATTTTGACAATGCGACGCTTATTGATGACATCAGCGCTAAGAGACATGCATCTCCAGGAAGTATGGAGCTGGGTAGTGGCAGAGAAATAACTTTAATAGTTTAAATCAATGTTATATGTAATCTATCTCAATTTTTATCATGGTTTAGAGGTTACATGAAAGATTTTTAAATATTTAATTGTGGAATATACAAATCGCGATCTCCTGAGGCAAGAAAGCTTTTAGAAAAAAAAAAGAGAAAAAAGAAAGAACGTAAGTAGAAGATATACCTGTAAGTACGTTTATATTCATCAACAGCACGCACAGTAATGTAACTTTACCTATATTATCTATGTTTCCATTGTCATTTCATGTTTTAATGGTATAAGTTAATCTATGTCAGTTTCAAGCTCTGTAATCAGCACATCTAGTAGTGTGATAAATTATACTAGTCATCTATTGATTTGTTAAATACCAGCTTTAAGCATCTGTTTTTACACACTAGATCTATAGATCCATATTGTGAGAATAATCTCTCCTTAGTATAGTACAGTTACTGTATTTTATTGAGTTAAAATGCAAAAATAATACTGTTCTCTTGTGTTGTAAGGGCTTAACATAAACTCACCATCAAGCTTATTCATGAGTGGATAGTAAAATGTAAATATAGAGTTAATATCAATTGGTTTCAATATCATCTTAAACTTTTTTAAGTTAAAACCATTGACAACTCAAACTGGCATTTTTTTCAGGCAAGCCATTTCTTGCAAAGATTGTTATCAATTGCATTTTTATAAATACACTCATTTATCAATACCTATTATACCTTTTTTTGTTCACATTTACACTTAAACTTCTAAGGGAAGGATTGTATTATAATATATGACTACACAATGGTTGATTACGTTATCTATATGAATATGATAGTTTATGAGATAATATCATCTTGATCATGTATAACCTTGTCTGATGTTCAGCAACCAATATAACTTGTTATATAGATAAATAATAGCTATTATTTAACAATAGTTATAAGGTTATAGATCAATTTACTCTTAGTTATTACTTTAAACGTTACAAGTTAATTAAGGCAGTTCTAATACTTTATTCTATCTTTAGACATATACAAACTACATATAGTATGTTTTTTCTTCTTGGATATCTTTTTGTACCTGATACGTTACTCAAAATATAACTTTATATGTTTAAATAATAATACTTTCTAGCTCTATTTCACATTTTAATTACATAATATATACTTTTAGTGGAGGCTGTGTTTTGTTGCTACTGCTTAAGGATTTGTTCTCAGTGGCTAATGTCATTGAGACGAGGAGTTTATAACTCCAGGCGGGGAGCTGTACTGTGTTTTTTTAATATGAAACATGCCACCATCTTTACAAAAAAAGTTATTTTTGACATCCAGTGTAGCTTATATATAGGGAAATATTAAATATAAACTTTATGGAATACATATTTCCCACAAAGATTTAAGGTTTATTATTCACAGGTTGAACAAATCTTTTTTTTGGAATGAGGTCCACTAACTACATACATGATACTGATATGCTACTGATTAACCCTATACACATTATTATATAACATGACTACATTAAGAGACTTATCAATTAACATAAATGGTTTGAATAACTCCTATAAAAGTAGTATGTTCAAATATCTAGCATTACATAAACCAAACATAATCTTCTTACAAGAAACTCACTTAATGAAAGACAATATTAAGTTTCTAGATACAAACAAATACATAAATATTACAAGCTCAGAACATATAAAAAAGAAAAGAGGTGTAGCCATTCTATGAAATAAATCTTCCCCTATACCTAAAATATTTAAAATATATAAAGACAACAGGGGATTGTTATGTTTAGCCATAGTTGAAATAAACAAAACACTATATACTCTAATAAACAATTATTGGTTCCCAGGTATTGGTACCAACACTATCACAAAAATGTTAAACCAAATAATATAATATATCATTCCAAAGGAAACCTTATAATGGCAGGGGATTTTAATTGCATTTTAGATTTAAAAGATACCACTACTCTAGGGAAAAGAAAAATTACACCACAAGCAAAGCAATTAATAAAATTCATGGATACATACCTGCTCAAAGACATACATGACTTTGTAGATCATAACTCATTACAATATACATTTTATTCTAACAGACACAAAACATTCTCCAGAATAGATAGAATATTATTCTCTACACAGATAATAAATGATCTAGCCAATAATAAAATGATATCCTGCACAATTTAAGATAATAATTCTATTATATTCAACCTCAATATTAAAAATATTCCCAATGTTCAAATAAAAAGAATTTACACAACTTAAAGAATTTCAATCATTCTTAAAAGAAGAAATACTAAACTTTATAACTGTAAATTCAACATCCAATACACATGACATATATGTCTGGGATGAGCTTAAAGCTTACTTATATGGGAAAATTAACAAATTGTATTACAATAAAAAGAAAGTTTGGGAAAAAGATATCAGAACAATACAGGACAAACTAGATACATTGCATCTCAAAAATAAAGATTATCTTTCTTCTAAAAACATCAGAGATAAGATAAACAAACTAAATGAAGAATATAGGACTATTCTTTATCGTAAAAGAATGATCACTCTTGAAAATAGAAATTCCTCGTCTAATCCTTAAATTCTAAACACTTAACTAACCTCAAAAATAAAACCAAAAGACTAAACAGACATAATTACATCAAATATATATACTCTAAAAGGATGAAAAGGGAAGTACATAGTATACAAGATATAATTGAAGAATTCAGAATTTATTTTCATGAAATCAATCAAACTATACAACAAATATAATCAAAGGATAAAATAAAGGATTTTGTTAATAAAAACCTATAAAATAAACTTAATAAACAACAAATAGACATTACTGATAAACAAATCACTTTAACAGAGGTACAAAATCAAATTAACAAGCTTAAACCTAACAAAGCGCCAAGAAATTATGGCATTATTTCTGAAATATATAAGATTATGCACAAAATAGCTATCTCCCTTCTACATAATGTATATAATGCAGCCCAAAATGACACCATACTACCTCTTTCATGGAAATATACCTTCATATCACCTATTCTAAAATCTAACAAAAACCCTAAATATTGTTCCTCATACAGACCCATATCCCTATTGAATGTCGATTATAAGATGTTTATGAATATATTCACTGAAAGACTAAATATGTTCCTACCTCAAATAATAGATGATGATCAAACAGGCTTTGTGACCAATAGAAGCACATTTCATAATATAAAGCAAACACTAGCCCCTTACTGATTTCTCTCAAAGGAAAAAAAGGAACTTGACATTATTTAGTCTTGACATAAATGCAGCTTTTGATTCAATTAATTGAAATTACCTGCTCATACTTCTGGAGTGTTTAAACTTTTCATACAACTTTATTAATCTCCTAAAGCATCTATATGAAGGAATTTTTGCATATATTAAAATTGGTTCATACATCTCCAATAAAATTCCTGTCATAAAAGGTACCAAACAAGGTTGCTCTCTTTCCCCATTATTGTTCACGCTGATAATGAAACCATGGGCAAATGGTATAAGACGTAACAACAATATAGAAGGTTTGGAAATAGATAAAGATATAACAGCTAAAATCCAATTATTTGCTTATGATGTACTTATCACCACAAAAGGAAATGACTCTTCTGTATTATCTTTATTTGATTCAATCAAAACTTTTCAAAAGATTTCTGGCTTATCTTTCAATGATAGTAAAATGAAATTTTTAACCATATACTCAAGTAGAAGCAACAAATCTAAATACTGTGTTCAACAAACTCCAAATATCGACCAAATTACATATCTTGGAATTATTATTGCTAAAGATATAAAATCAATAATACAACTAAACTATAACAAGTGTTTTGAAAATATCCAAAATTTACTTTCTAAATGGAATATGATATTATTCACTATGGAGGAAAGACTGACCCTTATAAAAATGATAATTCTACCTAAAATTTTGTACATTATACAAACTATTCAACTTCTTCCTTCAAAAAAGTTTATTAATAAGTTAAATACTCTAATATTAAATTTTTTGGTTCCCCCCCAAAAAAAAAACAAGAACTGCATTTAATCAACATCTTAATAGCTGGAATAATGGCAGGATAGCATTTCGAGATTTAAATCTTTACTCAATTTCCTCCATAATCAGAACAATTACACAACTTTTAGACACTTCATATTCAGCCAAATGGAAGTTAATTTGGGAATTATCAGCTATGCAATTAATAACGAGGCTCTCAACAGACAAGTTACAAATAATAAGCAATCTTACATTATGGATTTTAAAAGATTATTTACCATGTATACAACTCCCAGTCATACTGCCAGTTACATTCATCATATTATAATTAACTTTAGGAATTTTATATATAGACATCTTAAATATAAAGAATGTTTTTTTTTATTATTCCCCATAGCATTCACACAAGAATTTATTTTAACCTCAGATTCAAGCAAAATCACCATATTTAAACATAATTAACTCAAGTTCTGGTTCCAATTGACTTCCGAACATAAGGCTAAATCTGTTGATCACATAATACAGGAACATCAACTGGACAAATCCATGTGCCTAAACAAACAAACACTCATATTATCTTGAGGTAATAAACTACAACTTATCTCATCATCCATGATTCCAGGATTTTATTACAATTTCTTCAATCACTCCTATTACATAACCATACTTACTCAAGAAAACCTTCTTTCATTTATAGAATCTTAAGAGAAAAAACATTTAGTTGCCCACAAAACTATTGGAACTATTATAGTTTAATTAATAATAATTCTTCAACTGATCAAGACAAAGCAAATATATTAAAATCAGCAAGAAAAACAACCTTTTCTTTGAGATGGAAATTATACACCTGGAAATTCATGAACAGATCATTTTGCACTCCTCAATTAATGGACAAAATTAACAAAAAACAAAATATACTTAAATCAGATGTAGACATAAACTGGGCTTATATGTTCTATGGCTGTCCAGCGTTAAACATCTTTTGGGGAAATGTAAATGATTTACTACAGGCACTTTTCACAGACAGCTTTATATTAAGCAAGTCCTTGGTTATATTTATTACACCTGTTCCACAATATGTTAGAAAAATAAAGTACTCCTTACTTTGGGCAATACTAGCCGTGACTAGAAAAACCATAACAAAGAATTGGATATCTGGATCTCCTCCTACATTTTCTGAGTTAAAAATTCTATTAAATGATGTATCTAATTTACAAATAAAAAACATAATTTCTAGAACAACTAGAAAGACATATGATCATCATTTGTGGGTCAATCTGCAAAACTTGTTGAAGAAGTATTAACATTTATAATGAATGCATTTAATCTATCCCTCTCTTATCTGTGATATATGATATAAACAGAAGATAATAGTACATTTCAAATGAATTCACTAGATGTCTATGTATATACTTCAGTTTTTATAATTTTATTAATTTGTGTGTGTGCGTGTGTGTGTGTGTGTGTGTGTGTGTGTGTGTATATATATATATATATATATATATATATATATATATATATATATATACATATGAAACATATATATGTTAAAATTCTTAGATTCACTTTTTATTTATCTTTCATGATTTTATGTGATTGATTATAATATGTTACAATCAAAATCAATAAAAATTGTTTTGAAAAAAAAAAGAAGTTAATTTGCTCAGTTATGAGTTAACTCCCTATGATTTACATTGGCAATACTCCTAAAACATTCTGATTTAAAGCTCTAATTCTCCCGTATATCATATCATGCAATAGTGTTGTCTCAATCTGTACTGTTCATATACTGAGTAGTTTCATCAAAGACTACCATGTAATAGTCATAGGTCACACTAGACTTTATTTTGTATAGCAGACCCAAGAAAAAGCTTAAACATAATGCACTCAGCAATTTAATGTGTCAAAATGGTATCATGTTCCTAAGAGCAGCAAATGTTTAATGTTCTGGATCATGCATTTGAAGCTCAGAACATCAAGTGCATTATTACAATATGTGGGGAAATTATTTACTTGGTCTAGGGTTTCAGAACTAATACATCTTGGTATTCTGATGAGTACCTAGAGCTACCTAATATTATAAATCATCTAATATTGTGGTAGTTAAAATCATTCAGTAGAATAATGGAAATTGTTTTATTTCCCTGATAAGGCTGGCAAAAATAGAGCATGTTCCTCTGGGATGATACTAGATGTTCTACAGCGTACAATAAATTAAACAATTATGTAATCCTTTATGTTTTATTATTTCAGCACCTGTGTTCTTCAGTTTTAGATACTGACCTCCTCAAATATGAGATGTACACAAATCTATATACTGTGACACCTTCACGACTGACCTCCTCAAATGTGAGATATACACAAATCTATATACTGTGACACCTTCACCACTGACCTACTCAAATGTGAGATATACACAAATCTATATACTGTGACACCTTCACCACTGACCTCTTCAAATGTGGGATATACACAAATCTGTATATTGTGACACCTTCACCACTGACCTCCTCAAATGTGAGATATACACAAATCTATATACTGTGATACCTTCACCACTGACCTCATCAAATGTGAGATATACACAAATCTATATACTGTGACACCTTCACCATTGACCTCCTCAAATGTGGGATATACACAAATCTATATACTATGATACCTTCACCACTGACCTTCTCAAATGTGGGATATACACAAATCTATATACTCTGACACCTTCACCATTGACCTCCTCAAATATGAGATATACACAAATCAATATACTCTGACACCTTCACCAAACATTTCCTTTTATTGTGCTTTTAAAACTTTCGTAATCTGACAGATATAAGCTTCAGTGATAATTATTAGACTGTAACAGTATATTCATAAGTGTTTTATATTCCTGTGATTTCTTTCCCATACTACTGGGATTTGTATAAGATAGTTTAGTGATAGATTAGGTTATTTTCTCTCTGATAATGTGGAACCCCTAGGACTGATGCCCTCTTAATGGCCCAGTTTTACTTGTGTGCTCTTGACCTTTATAACTTAGGTGAAATCTAACTGCAGGAATATGTGGCACCCATTTTGAAAATGTCCTACATTTTAATAAGTTTTAAGCCTGTGTACTTCCAGAAATCACATAACCAGGAGTTAGTTATAGCATTGTTGATTGCCAAAAGCATAATTATTTCCATGAGTGAATGTCAAATATCTCAGTTTATATCAGTTGAATGTCCCTTTTTATTGATTTGTCATTTTGGTATGATTTTCTGCAATGTTTATTGGTATTATATCAAGATCACTTGACAGTTGGTGCAGAGGTTAAGGCAGTGACCTGTAGTTCTTGTGGTACAGTTTTTTTTCCCCTCAGCAATTGTTTCCCTACTTTGTGACCTTGAGCAAGTTTGCTCCCAATTTGCACCTGAAAAGGGACTTCATCCAGTGGGCCTACCTGGTTAACAAAAAGGATTATTTCTGTTTATCATTTAACTCACATAAACTACCACAGACTCACATGTGGACGGGTCTGTTGTTAGTTTTTTTAACAGTTTATGAGAGTCATGTATGTATCTGTGATATGGCTGTCACTTTTTGTTGTTGACACTAGATGGAGGGTGTTTGTATTAAATTGGTTATAGAGTGATTTAGAACCACTGAGTCTCTACATATGACTTATACACAACAGGGTTTTAGGTCAAGCTGATTGGCAACTGGAACCACACTAACACCAATTAACTTTCTTTTTTGTGTTGTTTATCCTTATTTGACAGTAGGCTGCCAGAAATATATATATTTTAAAATACTTGTATCTAAAATAAAATTACCAAAATTCAATTGTGAATGAGATTCTTCTTGCAGGAACTGTTTCTGGAATTCTGCTGCTCCAGTTCTTTACTGCCAGTGATGTATATTAAACTGAGTTCAATCTGTTTTTCCTGTTTTTATAAAGTGAATATGGGAAAATTGTTTCCTTTATTGGCTGCACCTCTCAATGAGTCACTTCAAGAATTATTTTAGTAGGAACCAGAGCAGCTTGATCCTCAGTATTTTCTTCACCTTTATGTACAGATGTCATCTACCAGTACTGTATACCTGTTAGTCTGCAATGATGGTTTGTCTACTAGTGCTGCATACTTCTTAGTCTGTAGTAATGGTTCATCTACTAGTACTGCTTACTTGTTACTTTATGGTAATGGTTCATCTACTAGTACTGCATACCTGTTAGCATATGGTAATGGTTCATCTACTAGTGCTGCATACCTGCTAGTCTGTAGTAATGGTTCATCTACTAGTGCTGCATACCTGTTAGTCTGTGACAATGGTGTTCATCTGCTAGTGCTACATACTTGTTAATCTGTGACAATGGTTCATCTACTACTACTGAATAACTTATAGTATGTGGTAATGGTATTCATCTATTAGCACTGCATACCTGTTAGACTGTGGTAATGGTTTATCTAATAGTAGTGCATACCTGTTAGCCTGCAGTAATGGTGTTTATCTACTAGTACTGTATATCTGTTAGTTTGTGGTAATGGTTTGTCTACTAGTACTGCATACATGTTATTCTGTGGTAATGGTTCATCTACCACTACTGCATACCTATTAGTCTGTGGTAGTGGTTCATCTACTGATACTGCATACCTGTTAGTCTGTGGTAATGGTGTTCATTTACTAGTACTGCATACCTTTTAGTCTATGGTAATGGTGTTCATCTACTACTGGTCCATACCTGTTAGTCTGTGCTAATGGTTTGTTAACTAGTAGTGCATACCCGTTAGTCTGTGGTAATAGTTCATCTACTTGTATTGCATACCTGTTAGTCTATGGTAATGGCTCATCTACTAGTATTACATACCTGTTAGTCTGTGTTAATTGCTCATCTTCTACTACTATATTAATCTGTAGTCATGGATCCTCTGCTAGTGCTGCATACCTGTTAGTCTGTGGTTATGGTGTTCATCTACTAGTACTGCATAACTGTTAGTCTGTGGTAATGGTGTTCATCTACTACTGGTCCATACCTGTTAGTCTGTGCTAATGGTTTGTTAACTAGTAGTGCATACCTGTTAGTCTGTGGTAATGGTTCATCTACTTGTATTGCATACCTGTTAGTCTATGGTAATGGCTCATCTACTAGTATTACATACCTGTTAGTCTGTGTTAATTGCTCATCTTCTACTACTATATTAGTCTGTAGTCATGGATCCTCTGCTAGTGCTGCATACCTGTTAGTCTGTGGTAATGGTGTTCATTTACTTGTACTGCATACCTTTTAGTCTGTGGTAATGGTGTTCATCTACTACTGGTCCATACCTGTTAGTCTGTGCTAATGGTTTGTTAACTAGTAGTGCATACCTGTTAGTCTGTGGTAATGGTTCATCTACTTATATTGCATACCTGTTAGTCTATGGTAATGGCTCAGCTACTAGTATTACATACCTGTTAGTCTGTGGTAATTGCTCATCTTCTACTACTATATTAGTCTGTGGTAATGGTTCCTCTGCTAGTGCTGCATACCTGTTAGTCTGTGGTTATGGTGTTCATCTACTAGTACTGCATAACTGTTAGTCTGTGGTAGTGGAGTTCATCTACTACTACTGCATACTTTTTAGTAAGTGGTAATGGTGTTCATTTACTAGTACTGTATGTTTGTTACTCTGTGGTAATTGTTTATCTACTAGGACTCCATACCTGTTAGTCTGTGATAAGGGTGTTCATCTACTAGTACTGCAAACCTGTTAACTTCTGATAATGGTTCATCTACTAGTACTGCATACCTTGCAGTCTGTGGTAATGGTTAATCTACTAGTACTGTATACATGTTACTGTGTGATAGTGGTTCATCTACCAGTACTACATACCTGTTAGTTTGTAGTAATGGTTCTGGCAAATGTGATTTATCCATCTTTTTTTCTTAGACTTTCAAAATGGATTTGTAGGCTCTCAGTCTGTAAACTCTTTATATATTTAATGCAGCCATTGGAACCTTATTGATGCTTCTTTTTCATTAAATTGTATTTTTTTTCATTAGACTTAATAGAGACAGAGGATCCATTATACTTCTTTGACAAAGCAAATGTTACTGTGACTCAGGATGAGATGATCTGACCAAGTGCTGTTGTACTACAGAGACACAGTAATAGCCACAGTCATACAGAGAGTACTACAGAGACACAGTAATTGCCAGAGTCATACAGAGAGGGAAGCATTAAACGGCTGCATGTTTGGCAAGCTTAACTTCTCCATCCCAATTCATTCCTTGACAATACATGTGCTGTTGAGTTGACCCAGCACTTTAACCATGATTAATATGTCAATGATGGCAACATTATTGTGTCACCTGAAAACACAAGCCACTTCATCTTTCTCCTTTACTTTTCCCATATCCAAGAACATATATCTTCCTGAAAGTTTCTCCATCTTTAATTCCAGTATTTTGGGGCTTGCTGATAATGTTATGTTTTCTGCATCATTTGTTTATCATGCTTCAGTGTAATAAATATCCTTGAAGGCACAGTATGCATGGATTCCCCAGTGACATCGACTTTGCAAAGAGAATGAAAATGGAGAATACTGAAAGGGGTTTTGCACCATTCTCCAGTGTGAAGGGGTCTTCACCCTCACATCCCTTTTACTTATTATAAACTGCCTCCAAAGTCACACTTCTACTGATGAAAGGGGTTCAGTCTCACTCAGATGAATCTCGGTAAGTGGAATCAGTGATAAATGAAACAGTTGCCAGCTTGCATTTACCATTATAGCATGAAAAATTGTAGCAATGGTATCAAGCTAGTGAATTAGGCACATAGCATCTATATTATTACATCTAAACACCTTTACCTGAACACCTCTCATTAACATGAAACCATTGAAATTCACTTCCGTGAATCACAGAATTTTTCCCAGGGCAATGTAACAATTTCCCCATACCACAACGGAACACACACCGCACTAAATCAAACCCACTCAAGTGGGGGGGCTTCACCCTCCACACCCACCCACTATATATACCAAGTCCAAGATTGCACTACAGTGGGGAAAACAGCGGGGAAAACAGCTAAGAAGTGGAGTTGGCCAACTACTTCTCCACTCTGTGAATTTTGATGATTTCATTTTGATGGAGAGGTGTTCAATGTAAAGGTCTTTCAACATAGTGATACAGACCCTCATAACATCCCTGCTACTGCCTCTTAAGAAAATATGCTGATAAACTTTTTATTGCCTCCCTTTCCTCAAACAGAAATGTTTCAGATTCAGATTCTAGTTATCAGAGTAACACATTTGTTATTACTGTACATGTCAGTCAGTTTGATTACCAGCTGTTTGATATTACTAATGATGTAAGACTGTTGTCATAGTTACCTGGAAACAATTTATTCAGTGATTAAAAAACAGCAACAACAGAATGTGCCTTGTTTTGCATGAGCTGACTGAATATGAGAAGTTAACTGTATTAACTGTTTTTTTTTCTAATAAGGAAAGAATAACATAAAACTTTATAATAAACACATAATAAATTCATTGCTTCAGACCTAACAATGGTATATACAAGCAGAATCGTTATGCTCAAACAACCAGACAGAGGTGTTTTTAAATGCTGTGCTAGCTACAGTGTCCATGATTTACTGTGTGTGAAACATATTTTTGTCCCCAGCTCTGGTTTATTAGGCTCTAAAAATCTGGCATTTCAAAGAAAAAGCTCTGATAAAAGTTAGGTGACATTAACAAGCAAATTGTGACGCGTCCTGTCCAGACAGAAAACAATCTATGATTTAAGCAGAATGATTAAACGGCATCTGTTGTGCCAGACAAAAAATATAAAGCAAACTTTAATCACTTTTCAGAATATAAAAAATCATTAAATTGTATCTGCTTAAAGTAACGATGCAGTAACATGGAGTAATTTACTTGTTTTTCTTTTTTCTTTTTTTTTTTTTAACAAAGGACAGGTGACATATCTCTCTCTCTCTGCGGTGTTAAAGTAAATAAAGCCATACCTGGGGATTCAATAAACTCCATGTAGGCTTAGCACAAAGGCTACATGGAGTTTATGTGCTTGCATGGTGAGCAGCAATGCTAATTGCATATGCAAGCTGTGAACTGTGTTTAAATGTAAATAAGCACAGTTTTGTGGCCAACTACTGTGTTGCCAACCAGGAAACCATTTATAGCAACACAGACACATGCAGTCATGTAAACCTGTTTAACAAAGGGAAAAGCAGGTCTGCAGGATTGCACGGAATGCCATAATGATTACTACGGATATTAATAAAGCAATAAATATATTTCCAACACATGACATGAAACTGTACATAATGCAGAGTATTGTGGAAAACTGTCAGGCATACTAAATAAAAGTTGTGTTAATGATCAGTAAGGGTACGTAGACTGCATTATAAATAAATAGTCAGGGGAAGTGTGAATATTGAAAAAGGGTCACACAGATGAATTGTAGGAATGAACGGCAGGGGAAAAGAACAGGTAAAACATTAATGTACAGGATATGTCAATGAAGACGGTGGTCACATGAACACTATTCACATAACGACATGATACAGTATGGACTGGTCATTTATTGTATATTATACAAAGACTGGCAATTAACATTCAAAAATGTGCATGCTGACTGGTCAGCACAACTAGCATGCTTGTTGTAAAATCAAGCATATACTAATAGAAAAAAGTCTGGTCGCGTAGGTTTCCAATTTTCTTGAGTTTAAATAGATAAATCTAAACAGTTTACAGGTACGACAGAGATGAGACAAAGAAACTATAAGGAATATCAGTCACATTATGCAGAAATAAAGAAAAGTACCTGATTGCCCCTGTATTTTATCTGCCCTGTCTCTGTCATGCATCTAAACTGTCCAGATTTCAATTTTTTTTACTTAAAAAAAATGCAAGGGGAGATCTTTGTTTCTCCATTGCTTCCATTCCAAAGCACTGATGTACTGCATAAGTATGGGAATGTAAGTTCCATATGCATGTGCAGTACATCAAGAAAGCCCTTGATTCTGGGAAAAAAATTGGAAGAATACCACAGCACCATTATACAAAGACATTCCCCTGGATTTACTAATCTCCCATGCAGGACTAATCTAGTCCTGCACGGAAGTGACAGTTTAAGAGGAGGATGGCAGAGCACCATGCATATTAATGAAGGTGCACTGCCTGAGCTCCAAATCCTACATGGAGCATGGACGAGTGCAGGGGGCGTGCCTGAGAGCAGAACCCTCAGAATGAACATGCCCCTGCAAAGCAGAACAGCAAAAACTGTAAATAAATGAGTGAGACCGCTCATAGGTGTCCGCATATCGCCAACAACAGTCCCCCATGTGTACAACAGCAGCAGGACATAAAAATAAAAAGAGGAAACCCCTTTATTTTTTTTTTAAACCCCGTGTACAGCTAACCGTAGGAGCGTGGGAGTGCCTATTGCATAGCTACGGTTAAAGCAGCTGAAAAGGCTGAAGGGGATAACAAGGAATATATATGCAAATGAAACAGCACAGCAATATTGTAGTGGTTAGAGCATCTGCCTAGCAAACAGGCATTCCCCCTTCAAGTCCCACTACAGCACATATCATTTTCCATGTGAAATCTGTATATGAACATATTCTTACATCCTTTCGCTGTATAACCTACATAATAACATTTAAATGTGAACTGGAGTACTGCATTAAATGGACATGTGAAGTGTCAGTGTCATAATGAATAAGGCACTAGTAAGAAGGTTTAAGTACAAATAAGCAGTAGTAAGTATATATAAGCATTAATAAGCATGTTTAAGTGTGTTTGCACAGGGGTAAGCATTGCTTACACAGATTAAGCAAAGTAGAAGCTAACTGAGTGTAATAAACTGTAACCATAGGTTAACAGTGCTTACCATCATGCAGACCAGTGCAAACCTGCTTACAACTACTTTAAAGTGCCTTAATCACTCTGTACCCAACTGCCCATGTTCTGCCTAGCAATAAAATAAACTGCCTCTGCAAGGCTTGAACTCAAGACCCTGTACACTATAGTCACAGTTGTTAACCACTAAGACATCATAGCAGTAGACATAAATGAGGTATCAGCAAACTAATCCTCACCACAGGAAAATCAAACCAAACATGTGAACTGTATCTATGTACAATGTGAAGTGGTATAACCTGCTACATAATATAAATATGTGAACTGGAGCACTGCAGTAAGCATAGATGTGAGGTGTTATTGTAATAAAGTGCAGAAGTAGTAGAAGTGTAGAATCATGAATACCAGACACATAGAGAACCTGTAATGAATAATAAATCATTGTGAAAAGGCAATTATAGTGTTAATTAACTATTAAGCAATGCTAACCGCAGCACAGCTCAACTTAGTAAGAGTAAGCAATGTGTAGGGGAGCCAATCCAATCTGCCTAGCGGTATACTCCTTTAAGCACTGCCAACCTTAGGTAAGCAGGTGTGCCCATAGCTTAGCCTTTTCAAACTCGGCCAGTCCTGGAAAAGTGTGGGTAATTGGCCATATTTAAACCACACAGGTGGGAATATGTTCCATAACTGGTTGTAGCTTCCTTTTGCAGGCAGACTGGCTGGTGTTGGTGAAGGCACTTGTTTTAGAGCACAGTACTGGGGTATCCAGGAATCAAAAATCATGGTATGGCTCCTGGTAAAACAACATGAGGAGAGACTACTGCAGGGCCAGTACCAGCTCTTGCAGTATTAAACTGAGGCCTGGGACAGTCTCACCCGTGACCTCACCAGTACCACAGGTATCCTCCAGACTGATGAGCAGGTCAGGCACCACCATTCTGACCTGAAGCGGTGGAGGGGGAAGTACTGGAACAGTGGATCCAGGAGTCTCAGCAGATGGCTAATACCCCAGTACTAAGTACTCATTCTACTAAGTAGTTAAGAATTGCTTATCTTGTGTATGCTATGGATAGGTATGGCTAAATATCACTGTATTTTTCTGACAGCTGCAGATGAGCATGCTGTGAACCAGCAAGCCCATGATGCTAGGTTGCAAAGGTTGTGTCACGAGGCAGGTTGGTAATTAGTCTGCAATGACTGTCATAACATATAAATATAAGAGCCTTAAAAAGTGTTGTACCAGTAGAAATAAATGTGCAATAGTCTGTGAATAAAGGTATAACCCCTGGAGTGCTTCTGTTTCCTCTTCTGTCATATGTTGGTGAACTGTTGCATACTATAAATAGTACTGTTGTATTTTAAGCAGTGTCACCCACACTGTGGTATGCAGATAAAATGTGTATGAAGTCCTGCATAACAATGTTGGAAGTGCCAAGAAGTCAGTCATATTCTGCAAGTGAGGGAGACTTAGACAGAAAACAGTTGAAAGCTTTACATCATTTCCCTGATAGCACAGTGTACTGTGAGGTTAACTATAATTTTTTGTCACACACAGCAGGGATTTGAATCCTGGGAGTGCTACTAAGTTGTATGCATAATCATACCCCACAACTGTAGAGATTTTGTTACAATGTTCAGATAAAAAGCTGTATGCATAATTACAACCAACAACTGTACAGAATTTGCTAGAATGTTCAAACTGAAAGTTGTATGCATATTCGTATACCACAACTGTTCCAGTCTGTCCAGCATGTCAAGATAAATAGCCCATATCATCTGCCTGGTACCCCGTCTCCCTGACAAATCAGTGTGGTGATCCAAGAAATTTAGGCAGCCGTTAATGACATACAACTGATAGTCATAGAATGTATATGAAAACAAACATGTCATTCTAGCACCTCACCCAAAGTGTATGACAGCAATTCTCAACATATGTTGCATTAACACCTGCATCTTGTCACGCCTGTATGTAAGACACAGGTCACGTATATAATAATCTATAAACATACCAGTGTACAATATAAGGCCATTGAGTAGGGTAATAATACATGTAAGGGAAAGATCACTGCAGTGACTAAGAATGTTGTGAAAATTACAAGGATATATTAGTTATAAATTGAAGTCTCTCTCTCAACCCTACCAAATGTGCAAAATAACCCAATGACACTCCTCAACTGGTATGTGTGCACTCCAAACTTTGTTGGGACATATGTCCTAATGGTTAATAAATATTCACATTTGTTTCTATGTATGTACCATTTTAAAATACATCCATATTGGTGGCCTGTTGCCATCAATGAAACCTGCATGCTGTTGTAATGGCCACTGTTGTTCCATATATGCATGTGTTCTGCTTGCTCTGCAACTGTGTTAAATCTGGTGTTTTGGGTTAATGGGAATACCTATGTATGCCCTCCCCATCCAAGGTGTTTACCCCCCATGTGTCATATACTGTCCCTGTATGTGTCTTGTTTGTCTTGTCTGTTAACCTACCCAACCTACCTCCCCAAATATACCCACTAGCCCTCCCCAACATCCCACTCTCACCTGAAAAAAAAAGGGCAATCTGTTCCCACAAAATAATTTTGCCCCATACATAGTTGTCCATTTTGTACACATATCCACTGGACACATGTAATCTGGTCTAATTGGCATCACAATGAATATATGTTGTGCTCACCCCTCTCCCAGGGGTCTGAGGGTCCAAATGTACCTGCAAATTTAGTGTATATGCACAGCTGTTGCTGTAGAAGAAATGGGCAGCTATGGACCTTTCTTATACCCTTCCTGCACATGCCTAGCTATTTCCCCTACTGTCTTTCCCTCTTTGTGCCCCTTTTTTCACCACATTCCTATCAAACTCTTTTTTATTTCTTTTAAAGGAATTAGCGTGGGGGTAAGCGGGATTAAGCACTTTTAAGGAGCAGTAAGCAGCATTAAGCATGTTTGCACAGGTGTAAGCAATTCAGGAGCTAACTGAGTATAAGAAACAGTAACCGTAAGTTAGCAGTGCTTACCATCACACAATCCCACGCAAACCCACATACAACTGCTCAAAACTGCCTTAATCACACTGTATCCAATGGCCCTTGCTCTGCATAGCAACAGCATAAACAACCTCTGTGAGGATCAAACCCAGGATCCTGCACACCATAGCCAAAGTGATTTACCACTAAGCCATCAAAGATATACAGAGCCTTCATGTATTCACAAACATATCATCCAGCCAAGTCATTCAACAGTACAGAGAATATATTCCAACATGTAAATGTATGTGTGTGAGTAAATATATTAATGTTTAAACAGGTACAACATATTGATATATGTATGTGGATATATATATATATATATATATATATATATATATATATATATATACACATATATATATATATATATATATATATATATATATATATATATATATATATATATATATATACATATATATATATATATATTATATATATATAATATGTATTTATATATATATATATATATATATATATATATATATATATATATATGTCCACATCTACATGTCTAAATATATACTGCAGGTTATATATATGTCAGCATATATATATATATATATATATATATATATATATATATATATACATATATTATATATATTTATATATATGTATATGTGTATGTACATATATATATATATATATATATATATATTTAGCTATACATATATAGGTATATAAAAACATACATCTGTAGAGAACAGTGGGAAAATAACAAAAACATTTATGTCCTCATGCAACATTAATGGGGTTGAGAGGCCCCACACAATATACATCTGGTACGAACAGGTATACCCCCCCAGCCAAGCACGACCCCCCCCCCTGTATTACAGTACCAAGTATTGCAGATCCCATAACCAGGACCAGACATGACATGGCCTTCTCTAGGATACATATACACAGACAGATATATGCAGGTACAGGATATATATATATATATATATATATATATATATATATATATATATATATATATATCGACTGGAGACTGTGTGAGCCACCCATACGAATGACATACATAGCCTGCAACATATACCCACAGAGATATCAAAGGGTATAACACCACACACAGGTAGGCATAAATTAATGTGAAAGCTTTATTTGTGTACTATGTCAGTTGTATATGCCATGTCCCCCTACATACTACAGGCCAGTCAATGTGGATGTTAACAGCCATGTAGATGAGATTAGATATAACAAAACTTCGGACTCACCACGACCAGACCATTAAACTTATAGAACTTTTTATTTAGAATGGTAAGCGCTTTCGCGTATTTTGAATACGCTTCCTCAGACCATGACATTAAGACAAAACTGTTAGCTTATATAATCAAATCCATCGTCATTAAAACAATTAAGCAATTAACTAGCCATTTAACAAATTAAAGAACATCAGAGTTTCTTCAAGCAGCAACATAATGTGCAGTGATTTCAGGCACATATACACTAGACAGATACATTTCATTTAACTAATATCATATATTTAAAAAGAATGAGTAAAATAAATAAGTATGTTTAAACTGTCTAATAATCATTATATAATGTATATAATATAAAATGATAGACAATATTTAAAACAATTTATGTATAAAAATATATGGATAAATATTCATGTATGCAAATTTGAATATAAAAATATGTACATGAATATATGTAAATAAATATAGTTCCTGAATTCAAAATCTAGTATAAAAGCTTATTTAAATATTAGTAACTATAACAAATTTATCAATAACTAGTGTCAAGTAAATATATGGACAAGATATCTAGCTACATCATATGTAAAATTTGCTTGTAAAACACTCAATAACATACGGAATGACTGTATATAAACATAAATAAAAACAAATCTAAACTTCATGTGCAAAGCATTAAATGAAAAATGCTGTGCAATATTATTACAGTACTTATGACCAACTCATCTGCGAGAATTAAGGTAAGACCTAAGTGAAACATAGGTATTTAAACTAGGGGGATGATGTCCCCTTAGCTTAAAAATCCATTGTAATTCTTTCTGTTCCAGGTGGCTCATATAGTCACCACCTCTTACATTTTGTTCAACAATCTGTAGCACCCTAAACACAAATGAGTGGTCAGGATAAAGCATAATATGCCTCGCTAAAGCATTTAATTCATTTTTATATTTAATATCATACAAGTGGTTATAAATTCTGTTTTTCAGTTTTCTCTTAGTTAAGCCTATGTAAAAAACAGAACATAACTCACAAGTGGCTAAATAAATCAGGCCAGAAGTCTCACAAGAGGCCTGAAATCTAGGGCTAAAGGAATAAGTCAGCACAGGATGTATAAAAACTTGTTCTTTTGAGATACATTTGCAATAACTGCAATGATTACATGGAAAAGTACCAAGTCTCTTTCCATAAGGAGCTTTAACCGCTTGGCCAATTCCTGGGTTGTCACATAAAAGCCTTTTTAAGCTTTTGTTATTTCTATAAGTAAAGAGAGGAGCCTTACCTACTATTTGTAGTGTCTGTTCATCAGTTGTCAAGACTCCCCAATTTTCAATTATAATCTTTCTAATGTTAGGACTGTCATTAGTATAAGTAGTTACAAAACGTAGTCTCTCAGTTATGTTCCTTGAACATTTTCGGGTAAAGACATCTACATGTGGCTTATATTTAATGTCATAGCCATGTAGATGGGTATAACATGTACATACTGGCATACATTTGCCCCATAGGTTATGCATTCATACACCCCTGTCTGTCCTGATACATAATAACCACTGGTACAGAGGTGCCATGGCCATATACTATCCAATAGTTAGTGACATACATCTGAACAGCATCCCACTGCTTTGTCTGACATACTTGACTGTTATGGCGGCCCGGCAGCAGTACATCTGGCAAGTATCTGAACATGACATCTCACTGATTAAGTAATGTTTACTGCTAGGCATGTAACAAAGCACAGTGCAGGCTACGGGCAGATGGACTAAACACTGGGCTACATCTCCTATGTGGGAATACACATGTACATGCATAGATAGCAGGCTCTACAGGCATGTCACACCACAGAGTAATAGACACCTGTGTGAAAGTGCATAACTACAACCAATGTGAATACAGCCACAGCCACATATGGTAAGTTTTCATACTATTACAGTATATGGACTATCTGATGTACACCATCCTCATATGAGCCACTCGCACAACAACCTTACATATACTGGGCCGCTACACAGTGTGGTCTGATGGCTGTCTGTGGTTTGGGACATGTGTGTGTTCACCCCTACAAACATGTAAGCTGTTAGGTTGACATACGGTGGAGCAGCATGTAACATCAGGCAGAACAGGACCAAGAACAATGACATCTACCACAGTCTGTACACAGGACAAGGTACATATGCACTATATAGACACTGTCGACAATTACCAGACTTACACATACCTCAGTACTGTACACACAACCACAGAATGCCCAGGCTATGTCCCCAAATATAACCCTACTATACATAACATGTGTTGCAGTCTGATATCTCACTGGCTTGTTATCAGATATGCTGTCAATGCATATGGTGTACAGAACATATGTATCCCCTTCTGCATGACATATGTACAAAGGTTGACAGAGTTGTGGCCGGAGGCACAAACACAGGGCCAATATTGACATGTCGCTGTGATAACCTCATTCATTTCCTGTCGTAACAGGGTTTAATGCAACATATGTACTATGAGGGATATGACGTCAGTAACTCTCCCGGCTGTCACCATCTACTGACTGCAATCCTCACACTACCTTCTGCAGTTGAGAGATAGGTGCTCTGTGGGTAACACAAGGAACACAAGGCACCTCACACTGCCCTGTCTGCAGATGACCCCACAGATGGGGATTCCTCATAAACATAGCACTGACATGACAAGTATTAAAACATGTAGAACAGCCATATCCACACACACACCCTGTTAAACCAATATTACCCCAACTGCAGTATATAAGCACTTACAGTCTATAGTCAAGACAGGAACATCCCCCTCCTGTGTGTTGGCCTGTTTCCACAGTGTATGTTGTCAGAGGTAAGTCCCCAATTCATCTGTGATGCTGTTTGCCAAACAACAGATCTAGTTCCTGCTCACAGTGAATGAAATGGCCCAATACCAACATGATATTCCTAGATATTGGAGTGTGTTTCCATGCAATTGGCTATAGGAATGTTACCACAGCTATTCCACATGCAATCAGCTAAACGAGGGCTGTAATCGAAGCAGAGGCCATCAGCTGATCATGAGCATCACTGACACTACACAATAAGCAAAGTAGGTGTAAGTCTCCTCATCCACCAGAAAGGGAGTGGGAGAGGCAGACAGAGGAAAAGATAAATCAGTGTGGGTTGGGAGAGTAAAAGGTAAGCATGTTTGTGTCACACACCTACCAATCCAGGGTATCGAACCCCTGGCTGACTATGTACTGATATCACATCTGTTATCCCTGCACAGAGAATATTGTGATTTATGCTAGGGGCACCATATAAGAAATTTTAAAAACCCATTGAACCTTGAGTGCACTTGTTACACACTCACTTCCACAAAGGACACAAGTGACAAACATCGACACATTAAGACATGCACACCTGTCACATCTGAGATAAGAACTCCTACCTATCTAGTTATTATACTACAGCACTACGCAATTATAGAACGTGCCACAGAGATCACTGGAGTACTTTTTCTCCAAAGGCTTATTTCACAGTGAGTAACATCAGCAGGCTTGCCAAACTATGGCAAATGAATTGTAGTGAATGTGACTAGCCAAACATGCATTGCTCTCTTCACAGGCATAGGAACAGACATAAAAGCATCCACAACTCCCATGTGTAAGACTAGAACCCCTACCAGAGTTCTATGTCACACTACAGCATTACACTGTTATAGCACACACCACAGAGATTGCTGGAATACTCTTTCCCTAAAGATGTACTTCACAGTGATTGACATCAGCAGGATTGTTAATGTAGGGCATTTGACTTGTATTGAGTGTGACTAACCTAAATTACCCTAATTAGTCTGTACACATTAACTGCTGCTCTGGCCAGAACAAAAATAACCTGTCTTTGCCCGTCATGAACCCAGGACACTATACACTATAATCACAGTAACTAACCACTAAGCCATCACAACAGTACATGAGGCTGAGGTTTCACCAAAGTAATCCTACCATAGGCTAGTCAAACTGAACATGTGAAAGAAATGTATATACAGTTGTCTGTAAAAGTCCTCTCCAAAGCCAACTTCATGCTACTCAAGGCAGAAGTGACAATGTTTTTGACACCCCCTGGAGACAGGAGCTGACAGTTCAACTAATGAATCCTGCACTAAGGCACTGTACGAGCACATCCACATGTGCATGATTCCTGACATCCCACAAAGAACCACGAAGCTCACCTCCCAAATAAGCAAGCCAGTCTGGTGGTCTCCTGCCATTTACAGAGTATACAACAGAAGGTAGACACTGTAGGTAAAAAAGATAACGGCCCAACAGATTAACGCACCAAGTACCTGTTAATTAAAAGTACAATGTAGATTAAAAAGTTAGGTACTTGTGCGCGAAGTGGCTTCCATATAAAGATGTGGAATAAATCCAAGTTGCAATTCAGTTTCAGGTATTCAGTCAAAAAAACTTCTCCGATGTAAATCCAAATTATTTATTGTGCACGAACAGACAAAACAGAGGACAAAGATAAGCGCTTTCACTAAAGTTAGCTTCTTCAGATCATTACATTCTCACTTTACGTTAGTGTTTTATATAGTGTTCTCATTAATTGTTAATTAGATAATTTATATCAATAAAACAATTTCATAAAAAGAGAGGGAAAATGATACATTTAAATGTTTAAAAGTGAAACGTCATTGCCACTTCGCGCACAAGTACCTAACTTTTTAATCTAGAAGGTAGACACTGTTGAAGAAAAAAAGGTTAATCCAAAGATGCAAACAACTCCCTTACCAGCCCCAGTAAGATGTTGAGATCCCTCATGGAATCCTCCAAAGTTGGTTATGTAATGAAAATCACCACAGATTCCACAGACAATCACACAGCATTCTATAGTTATGTCCAGAATCTAACTGGCAATGCTCAGAAGTGCTCTGAGCTACAACCGAATGGCATTGCATAGACTGCTCCCATGGATTGTGCCAATATCCTGTCAGATTGATTTTGTGCCACATTCACCCCCACTCACCCCCAAAAGGGCCCATGTCAATATGAAAAGAGTTCCATTGCCCAGTAAACATGGCCACACAGGCAGAAACCGCACTATTCACAGCTAAGAATACAGCATCCACGGGACCAGATGACATCCTGGGCTGTGTACTACATGCACTACAAAATGAAATGGCAACTCACCTAACTGTCATGTGTAAACATAGCCTCACATCAGGCCTGGTGCCCACTGAGTGCTGCATAGCTGCAGTTATCCCACTCCTCAAAAAGGGGATCCACCTTGGATCCCAGGAATTACTGTCACATCAGTCATACGTGCCTGATTTGCATGGTCATGGAATGCATTATCAGGGAAGTTTTGAACACAGACATTGGCAGACCTCAAACACTGGACCCTACACAGATTGGGCTCATAGAGGTCCAGTCTTATCTACTGAAATTGATTGACTGCTTTGACTCAATCTGCATAGCTGTTGAAGAGGGTAAGACAGTTCACAAAGCCTATGTGGACCTCGACAAGCCCTTCGACACCATCCCCCAGTCTGGAAACATAGATTAACATACAAATCCGGCTATACATCCCTATGCCACTCAATGGTTTGCAACATGGCTTACTGACAGAACCTAAACTGTAGGTGTAACTGACTCCAAATCCATCCCCAGACAAGTGACAAGTGGAGTACCTCAGAGTTCAGTCCCAGGACCACTCTTGTTTGGCATCAACATTTCTGAAGTACAGGCCAATAGTACAGGACTCTGGCTAGCAAAGGTAACAGATGACTGCAAAATGAGAGTCATTATGAGCCTGACTGTACTGCATGATATGTTACTGATACCAGCCTGACATCATACAGGTGCGATGGAGTACTGTTAACATCTTGTGCCCTTGTCATGTAAGGTCCTGGTTATGGGATCTGCAACAGTTGGTAGTGTATTGCAAGGCAGATG